>NW_006263352.1:102671-112679 GCF_000469605.1 Apis dorsata | reverse complement strand
TATATATATATATATATATATATATATATATATATATACAAGTAAATTAATTATATATCCTCCAATGGCCGAGTAAGTACTTTCCAAGTTTGAAACGGCGACGGGGCATATTCGAAACGTCGATACGCATCGAACGGCTTCTATTCTGTTCCTTTCGCGGATTCTATACCTTCCGAAATTTTCTAATAATCTCTGACGCGTTTCAACCAAGACCCCCGTACGTACGTTTCGTTTTTTCGTGGCTATTTGTAAAAAGGAGAAAACTAGAACGAAACGCATTACGATATTACGACAGGTATATACTTGCATCTTCGGGCCAATTAGACCTGGGATACGTTAAACACTCGTCAAAAATTGGATGATACGTGTAGTTTCCGAAACGAAACGAAATATCTAGACGGGGGGTATTCGGGGTCGAAGCGAAGAAGCGAAACGGAGCTATGCGGCCACTGAATATTCGAAAGGACGAGCCGATGCACCATCGACGCATCCACGCCTCTGAATATTCATCGAGGGCGACAGCTTTCCACGCATCCTTCCCTACGTATCCTACGTCTAGATTTTATCAACAGAATTAATGCATCGTCGCATATTTGACATTTACGACAACTTTACGCGCGTAAGATAGACAGATGGTTTCTCGTTTTGAAATCTCGCTTTTCGATTTTCGCCGAAACCGTTGAAAAAAAAAAATAAATAAATAAAATCGAAGAAGAAAAGAAAAAAGGATATATATAAAAAAAAAAAAAAAAAAGTCAAAGAGGAGAAAACGGGGACGAGCGAAAGAAGGGCGAGGACTCGTCGATGCACGATATAATCGAGGACTGAAAATGGCTCGGGGAATAGCTTCCTGCAGTTTCTCTTGCTCGTTCGCGTGTTCTCTAGTTCCGTGGGAATGTACGCGATAATGGAAGGTAGAGATGCTCGACGAAATTAATTTGGCGGGATTCGATGCTGCTGGTGTGACGCGGAGGGAAATAAACGAGGAAACGCGTGCAAATGTAGCGCGGGAGGCGCAACGATTATACACTTGTGCATTCGTTAAGCCCACTTTATTTAATGATTTCGTGGTCGAATATAGTTACTGAATAACCGCCTACCTACTCGTGATTCCCGACGCTCGTAATAAAGACGATAAATGCATCTGCGCGCGCAAACGATTCCATTCTACCACTTACAACGTTTGTTATCTCCTTCTCTCCACCTTCCCCCACCCTTCTCCATCCCTCTTTCCTTCTCGACCTATTTCGTTCCACGGATCACACGCTTTTCCACGTGAAAAAGAAGAAGAAGAAAAAACTAACGAATTCGAAGAAAGTTTTTTTCACATTTTTGCAACTTCCAATTTTCGACTTTTTCATATTTTTAAACGCGTTTCTCGAGATCTCACGGATCGTCTATGAGCGGAACGACGTTAAAACGATCGTTAAATCGAATCGAGTAGATTCGATTCACGAAACTACGTACATCCCAAATTCCCCTCCCTCCTTGCTTCGCTTTTTTCCCTCTTTTCTTTTGTTCCATCCACCATCTTTTTTTTTTCTTTTTTTTTTTTTTTTTACGCTGCTCGACACGCATTATTATCACGCTACTAAACGAGTTTTAGCACGCTAACGAGCTCCAGCCACGACGAACCCACTTTCGATAAACACCGAACACGATTTCTCCCAAGATCGATAACCGCTTAACGATGACTGACCGACCAGAAACTCGAGAAACTCGAGAAAAGTGATCGATTCGAATCGAATCCAAACGAGAAATTCGAATCTTGCCATGAAAAATAATGGAAACGAGTAAGCACGGGGAACAACAGTGTTACACGTATATCTCACGTAAGTATTATAATTTAAACTTTATAATTAATTTTCATTTTACCTTTTTGTTGGCGTTATGATAAAATTGACAATCGAATGGGGGAAAATTCAATGGGGAACAAGATTGAAAAGATAAAAAATTTTTTCCACGAAATATCCGATTGTGATCCGTTGTATCATCGATTAACGGAACGGTAAAGGGAAGAGAAAAATGGAGGAGGAGGGGTGCGACGATAGAAAGGAAACGATAGATGGGAGGTGTGAAAACATTAGCATGCGATGGATATTTTGCATTGTTCGTAGGAACGGGTTCACGCGCATTGATCTTTGGGAATTGGAAAACACGATGCTTGGTAAGAAAAGTTGTACACGATGCGGTGGAGAGTGGATGAAATACGAGATGCGAGAAAATAGCGACCACCAGGCAGACTTAAATATATACGTATACGCGTACTGTATATGTAGACGCGCGCGCGCGCGCGCACACACATTTACGGTCACACGATACGTTCTTTCGGTTGAAAAGTTTCCCTTTTATGTATTTCCCTGATGCTGATATCGTTCCACTCTCGTCACTTTTCACTCTTTCCGTTTCAGTTTTGCCAGCTGCAGCGCCAAGTCCACTTTTCGGGGAGTGTCCGCGTAATCCGAGAAGCAAAACGAAAATCGACGCTATACTGTGTTCTCGGTAACCAACGGTTTGGAATAAAGACATCCTTTCGTTGACAAAGTTTTGTCAACGAAAAACCCAATTTGTTTCGATCTTTTCTATCTTAACTTTCTATTTTTCTTCGCGTCGATCGACGCGAGAGAGAGAAAAATATTCGAACGCGTCAAATAAAATTTTTTTTAACTAGAGAATATTTATCGACGATTGTAAAATTAACGCGATTAATGCTCCGTGGTTGAGAGCTACGGCCGGTTGATGGTGACAATGGTATTGTCGCTGTTACTGGCGATCGTTTAATTAAAATGTCCCGACGAACTTATATGGTGGTAACGGTGTTATTACGGTGCCAAAATCGTACGAGTGTTCGATTTATCGATCGGTAAAAATACACGTGCGATTAAACTGTATTCTGTATCAATTTATCGAGTAACGACTATGTTTCTATGTCGCGGTGTAAACAGTAGGTATTACGAAAAAGCTGTAAAATGAAAAAGGTGAATACGCGATCAACGGCAATGATTTTATGGATTTCGCTGCACTCTCTATTTTATCTCTTTTTGATACGAATCCTCGATACAGACACGCTGTTTTTCATTTAAATATCTTTATCGATAATCGAAATTAAATATAGTATGTATTTATATGCTGTGCAATATATATATATTCGTGTCCTCGATTACAGAGAATTAAAGAAATCCTTTTGTAATTTTGTTTTTAATATCTCTAGCAGACAGCTAAAGGGAAAGAGAAGGTCGTTAACCGATAATCGTAAAATTTCTCGTTGTGGTTAGATAAAATCGAACGATATATCGCACGGACAGTAGAGAAAAAGAAGGAAGGAAGAAAAAGAGATCGAAAAGAAAAGGCCTAGGAACGCACATGAAATGTACATACCAAGCGAGCATGTAACGAACGAACGAACGAACGAACGAAAGCAAGAAGTGAGAAGAGAGTGGGGGGTTCGACGGTAGGGTGAAGAAAGGGAAAAGGGGGAAAACAACGGTGACGAGCAAGAGAAGTAGGTATAGTAGGTACGAGAAACTGGCGAGATTCCGACTTTATTGGCGCAAATGGCAATTATCTCGAGTACGAGGAGCGTTCGAAGAAAAAAAAAAATTTTAATATTTCCAACCGTTCCCAGTTATCGAGTAATTTTTGCGATTTCATCTTCTTCTCCTCTTCTCTTCGATGCATTATAACGAATACGTTTCATCCATGCAATCGCATCGTTACAAAACCAACAAATTAAATTGGAAATCTTACGAGTATCGTGACACCATTTTACCGCAAGATCTACGTTCTCTCGTAAACGTGATTCCTCTATTCTTCTCTCCACCAAAACACCGATTACTTTATCTTGAAAACCCCGAGCAAATAAACTCTCGTAATTGCTTCGTACCGTATGAGATGATCTCATAAAGAGAATATAAATCGTACTTTGAATATTAATCGAGTTAGTTCGAAAATACGTTCGAATCAACGAAAAAAAAAAAAAATTTTTTTTCAAAATTGAAAAAACGAGAAACAACGTATTTATTTTATATAAATTTTAAATTAAATTAGAGAATTGCGTTTCATCCATTTTTCATTTTCGATTATGTCGAGAAAGGTTAAGTGAAATTTATAAATATCTCCAGATATCGAAAGAAAAAAAACAACGTCCTTTTCTCCCTTTTACGCCATCCATCAGAAAGGCTATTTTCGTCTATGATAATAATCCATCTACTCTTCCGACCAAGCAAAGCAGAGAGAAGCGTGTTGCATCATGTCGCACGATATGCATTTAAATTAAGCTCCGATATTAAAGCGCGACACGCAGGTTTCCTTCGCTAATTAAATCTATGTATACGTATAGATACGTTAGAGAGTTCAGAGAGTGCAACTTAAGTTGCTGCTTTGTCGAGCAAAGGCGACGCGTGTTTAACGACACGTAAAGTGGTAGCGATGTTATCAATACTTCATCATTGATCAAAGAATAAAAAGCTCGTTATGTCTGGAAAAAAATTTATATCGTATCGTGTCCCGTCGATGAATACGCCAAAGAAATAAATGCGTCTTATTCGTTTTCTCAAACATTTTTACTTCTTAACATTTTTACCTTAACGCTTAACGTTCAGTTTCATCTTTTACTTTTTTCATCAATTGATCGTGCAAAATCGAAAACGTACAGTAATTTTTGTGACACTGCGAACCATTCCCCAGTCGTTATTTCACGCTTACCGATTTAAACGGATCCTCTTTGTCACTTCGACGCAAACACAATCGCGTCAATTGTAAGTTATATTCTATTCTGATGAAATTCACGCATAATTCATTTAATCGCGCTCAAATCTTTTGTTCTATTTTTATTATTTATCGTATAAGAAACAATTTCTTATTTCTTTTATCAACATCGTTTACCATTTTATTCTTCAGTAAATTTCTCTTTGAATTTGATTTTCATCAATTAAAGAAAATTTTTTTCGTATCGAAATGCTTCTAACTTAGACCATTCGATATTCTGCGTAACGGAAAGGAACGAAAAATTCAAAGGACAAAAGAAAGAAGAGAAGGAATACGCCATCCCCTAGATCGCATCGTGAATGCTAAAATTAAACGAAACATGTACAAATGTGTAGTACAACAGGGCCAGTTTTTTCGATAACCGACCAACGTTGATAAACGCATACTTCGGACCACTATGTTTCGTAGAAATTTCTTTATCGTCGTATTTCGTTATATTTATTTAACGCGAATGTGTTAAGAAATTCAAATGTCTCTATTCATACATTTCGTCCAAGGATTTACAATTGATCATAACTTAGAAAAATGACAAAACTGTTAGACAAAGAATATAGAATGTTAGTTTTATAAATTTTTCTTAAAAAAATAATTATTCTTTAGATATATAAAATTTCATATATATATAAGTATACGTATATAAGAAAAAGCATTTTCCACGTGCCAATTTACTTCAGAAAAAAATAACGGAATGAGATTTAATAACGATTAATTCTCATAATAGGCAAATCATGAAAATCATTCTGATTAAAAATTAAACGCAGTAGTTAATAGACTCTTAAATTTATAATTTCTTTATTTTAGCAAATTCATAGCAAATCACATTTACTTATGAAAATTTATGATTGTTATGTTTTAATTCGGTGAAAAATGTTTGCATTCAACAATTCTGAATATTTTGATGATTTCTTATTTTGAACGATATTCTCTCTAAAATTTATATATAATAATTTCGAAGATACTATTTGTACAATACAATACAATACAATATATATAAAATTGCTTTCAGACGAAGTGCAACATTTTAAATCGTACAATGTATAAAATGGAATGGCCATGACTTTTGAAATTGAACGCATTAAGACATAAAGAGTGAGAGCGAATAAAAATCAAAGAAAATTATTTACCTTTAAAATTACGAAATCCATGTTTCAGAAGACCGGAGCTAATGGTGAAACACGAGTTGATTATGTTTTATGATGAAAAACTGATGGCAGATATTAACGTCGAAGTTAAGATTAATTAAAACGTGTTTGTTTCAGTCGCGTGTTACAGTGATACGAGTAACTCGAAGAAAGAAGTGAAAGATATCGAACGAAAGCAATTACGCTGGTAAACCTTCCACTCGACATTTCTTTCCACTTGTTCGAAACGACGAAGACTTGGCGGTCACACACGACACGAGGCGGTTAGATCGTCCTCACTCCAATGATCCAGCATCGTTGCTGCACGCCTCATTGCGGTTTCACGGCACAAAAGCGAACAGAGCGGTTACTCGTTTTGAACGCAACTTTCGCATTTACTCGTTGACAAAGAGACTCTCCGGAACTCACAACTGGACGCGAGAAAAAAAAAAGAAGAGAGGCGAGGAGAGGTAAAGCGAGACGAGACGAGACGCGGCACGACGAGGCAAGGCAAGGCAAGGCAAGGCGAGGCGAGGTGAAAGAAGGTAAACGGCGCAACCTCGGGAACACGCGAGAAAAATATTCAGCCAACACGCGTGCCGGCTCGACGTCGACTGAATACAACGCCAGTCGCGCGCTACGAGTGGGAGGTGTGTCTCGCGTGTGCGACAGAACGAGATCGAGCTATATTATCGCGACGGAGAAGGGATGAAGAAAGCGTAAGAGAGACGAAGAATAGTTTTCATCGCGTTAGATCGAGACAGGCAAAAGGATGAGCGACCGACCGTCGGAAACCATAGTCACACTGGTTGCAACTGTTAGAGGGAGTTGAACGGCTTGCAGAGGAGAGGAGTGGAGTAGAGTGGTGTGGAACAGAGCGTAACGAAATGGAGTTGAGAGGAAAGGAGAGAAATGGTTTCAAGAGAAACAGACGCGACGGGATTGAACGGAACGGAATGGAATGGAATGGAATGGAACGAGATGCCTCGATTCGTGGAGACGATCGAATGACACAAAACTAAAAGAGAGTTACATTACAAATGCTGATTATCCAAAATTACCGGTTGCAACGCTTGCAATGTGATAACACAAGTGACACATTCTCTTACAATCTATTGTCATGATTCACATTTTGTATAATGATATGTTTTTATCTAAATATGTACATTTTCAAATATACGTACGTAAATATAAATAAAATTTCGCAATTTTTTTTTATTTTTATATAATTTCTAACTTTACTTTTATATAATTATTTATTATATTATATATTATAATTATATATTATTACTTTTATATATTTACTTTTATATACATATAACTTTTATCAATTTATTCATTTATATAATTAAATGTTGAAAATATTATATTTTATAGTTTTATGTACGCATTCTATATATTTTCCTTCTTTTTCATATTTCTCTAGGATCTTGTCGCATTTTAGTTAATTGCAAATTTGCACATAGTTTTCATAAACGCGATCAATCGTGAAAATAAATATGTCATAAGTGCTTGTGAAGGGTGATCAAATAGAAAATTCATAATCACGATCTTAACAAGAAAAGTTGTATAAAAAGCGACTGAAAAGTTGCCAAGCCCGCCGTCTCGTTTGTAATCCCAACTCTCCACCAACCCTTCCTCACCGCACTGCTCTCTAGAAGCACTCATAATTACCAAAGTTAATTTGCGAATCGCAATTTAATTGGCCAGTTCTTGAAGGTTCTTTAAACTTTGTCTTCTACGGAGTAAGGTTTTTTTTATGAGAGGCTCGATATGCTTTTCTAAAAATAATGCATTGAACGGATAATCAAATATTTCGATTTGTATGATAGAAAATAAATATAATAGCACGCGTAAAATGTACAATAAGAAAAGCTATTTTCTAAAAAAAAAAATTTGAAAAAAATAATCATATTAAACAAATTGCATAGATAGATGCAAATATCACGAAATTTATTATCGTATAATTATAGAAAAATTTATATCTTTCTATTATTTTATAAATGGCATGTCTATAGATATACTTATATGTATATATGCAAGCATCTTCAATATTATATATACATATAGATATAGATATTCATTCGTTTTTTTTCATTTTAATTCTTGCAAAAAACATCAATGTTTCGAAAAAGAATACTCTCAATTCATTATCAAGCAATCAGGAACGAATGTTCATAGATATGTGTACGAGAATATATAGTTAAAACAGGAGTAAAGAAAAGAGAAAGATATTAGTTTCCTGAGATTTTACCGCTACCTGCTCTAGCTGAAATTAAAGAAAAAAGATTCTGCGTGACGGCGAGCCTTTTAATTAGACGGTCTGTGATCTGCCAAACATTTTTCCTTTTTCTTTTCATCCTTTCTTCTTCATTTTTTTTTTTCTTTTCTTTTGTGTCTTTCACACTTTCTGTTCGCCTCTTTTATTTTCACTCTTTTGATTGCTATCCGATCACGCAATTTAAATCATTTACATATTTCAAAGACAAAGAGTACTTCTTCGATGTGAAAATAAATAAAGTGAGTTTTTTTTTCAAAATTCAATCGCGCAATCTGTGCAACGAAATTATATCTTTTTTTTGACGAAAAGTATACGATTTGAATCTTTTTTTTTCTTCTTTTTTCTTTTCGAAAAACATCGAAATGCATCGATAATGTTGCATTTATAATTGATAAATTAATAATTAAACTAATAATTGTAAATTGACTGATAAACAAAGGCATCGAAAAATATTAGTAATTCAAACATTTTATTTAAAATCTGAAGAACGTATCCTTTTCCATTGAAGTCGTACACAAATGTGTAAAGGGGAAAGAGATTGTGAGAGAAGAAGGAGAGGAAGAATCAGTGTTCATCGACGGGAATTCAGAACGTGCAAAAGCGCGAATGTATGAGCATGTTTGTAGAATGTAATATATACACACGAGGGATGATTCATACACATACCTGCTATCCGCCATCTCAATGGATGTCGGGCCAGGAGAATAAATTAACGAGGTGTTTGTCCGGATGGGATCACCGCTCTTTTTTTCAAGCCGGTTTAAAATCATACTGTCTTTAATAATTACGTCGGCCGAATACATTAAATGAGACATGCGTCGCGACGCATTTACCTCTGTCGCTTTTTGATAATGTTATTTACAGCTTTGATTTATAATAGATCATCATTGAACCTCGGCGAATTACTCTTTACATTGTATCATTTCAGAATAGAAAAGATGCAAAATATAACGTGTATTGGTAAACTTTATTCGTCACATTGAAAATGAAAATGAAGGAATATTCACCGACCATGCATGAAAAAAAAAAAAAAAAGAATACGATTATATATTGATTTTTCGGATAATTGTAAAAAATAATATATAAATCATAGTTGTATAATGTCTATATATTAAGTATCTAATAAATAATTGTTCAAAGGTTAAAAAAGATACATTCAAGAAATTTGTTAATAAAACGCTAATATTTAATTTAAGCATATACATTTGAATAATAATAACTGTTATGATAGTGTTCTATATTTAACGAGAAAGATGATAACGTATCGTTGAGATTTAGTATTTTTCTTTCAAGAATAGGAACAATTACATAACACATAATAAATTTTTATTTATATCAGATTCTAAAAAATCCATTTTTTTAATCTTTTAGGGAAATATATGTATATAAAAAATTTAAACTCACTGTAATGAAAAGATTATTAGAAAATATTCATTTAAATACGATTTATAATGTCATTTATAGATAAAAATTAAATAAAATGAGTTATATCATTGATACTGATATTCAAAATGATAATTAGATTAAAAAGAACAAATATATCGTTTTTTATTTATATCAAAGATTATTATATAGAGATTTCTATATTTGTGCAATAATATGTTTCAATATAATAATACTTAAAAGAAAGAAATGATGAATTTCCAAAATTATATTCTTTAATATTGAATAATTAAGAAATTGATACAATTTTCAAATTTTCAGGATAATGCAATAAATTGGAATAGGAAAAAAAAAACTTTAATAAAATATATATATTTAAATTATAAATTCATAGCACTTTCAAATAGTTCCAACATTCTTTTCATTTCTTTGCTAAAAGTTCAGAAAAAAGAAAAG
>NW_006263352.1:92613-102311 GCF_000469605.1 Apis dorsata | reverse complement strand
TTCGATACTTACATTTTTTCCGCTAATTTATATACAGGTCCCATTGATTTTGATAATTCTTCACATTTTGCCATTAATTGATACATCGATTTAATATTATGATCCACCGCATCGCACGTTTTACAAACTGCATCCCTATATGTTTCTAAACAACCTACCGTGAGTGCGGAAGCCTAAAAGTAATTTTAATTATAAAATATTTTAAAAATTTAATGAGAGAAAGATGAAAAAGAATAAATAGATGCAAAAGATTACACTATGCAAAATAGCTGCCAAATTTTCTGTTAATGCATCAACGGATGTAGCCACTTTTCTTGCTTCCATCTCTAATTCATTTAAAACATTATGATCAAGAAGAGGCACCTGAGGCGTTAGAGCTTGCCTATATAAACAAGGTGTAGAACTTCGAGAACCAGGAAATGATGGAGTTTCTCCTTTTTTTGTCACAGGACTGGACAATTTAATTTTGTTTTCTAAATCTTCTGCAACAAATAATACCATATCGCCATCTTGCATCACTGTTCCCTCAAGTTGCAAGTATCCCATAGCTTTATGATAACTTGGAGGATCTATATCTTCATCTTCAATTGGACTAGACTCCCTATTTCTTAAGTTCAATTGATCTGGTCTAGTACCAATTCCATTCATTTTATCTAAGCTTTCTTCCAAAAACTTTTTTCCATCAATATCCGGAGAATCGATCAATGATCTTAGTTCAGAAACAGGTGGTGATGATTGTGAATCGAATGATATTTCCGAATAGGAGGCTGTCATCTCGTGTAACTGAAATGATTATAATCAATTCTCTTAATATAATCCTTTGTAATTAATTGTATTTTGCAAATACAAATACTGTCCTTACACACGATTTATTAAGTCTAACCTTACTCTGTCTTCATCGTAGTCGATAGTTGTATTTTTCTCGCTACGTATTGTCGTTCCTTGTTTTGGATATGTTTCTCCTTCTTCCGATTCCATATTTAACAAACAATTAATATTTTTCACACGTTTTTACCAAATGATACGAATGTATCTTATTTCATTTGTATCACGATGATTAAACAAAACAGATAAACACAAATTCACAATTATTGATTCGTAAGGAGGATTTTCATTAGATTTCTAATGTTGTGTATGCGCCTTAGTAAATCATGAATATATATCACATATACTATATGTACTATATATTTATATAGTTATAAATCTTTAATTATTGAATTTTTATAACTATAATTTCTATAACTCTTACTTCAATTGTTTTTATTAACATATTAAACTAATAATTGTAGCCTAAATAGGCTAATAAGCAAATAAGCTTTAAATATATATATATATACATAAATAATAAATAAAAATTTTAATCTATATAACTTTTAATACACGGATATTTTTTTTAATTGATTCAATATATTTTATGTATATATATTTTTACATTTATTTTAAAAGATAATAAATTAATTAGATATTATTATTTTAAATGCATAAATTTTATAGATCAAATACATATAAATTAAAGCTCAGTCTTTAAGAAACTTTTTTTTTATTTAAATTAATTTTGTTTATTTTATTTTCTCTCGTTTAATAATAAAACTGTTACGTAAAAGTTGTACAATTTTCAAATATTATATATGTTTATATATGTTTAACTGTAATAAAATCTGAAAATCTTCAAGATATAAAAGAAATATATACATACGCATATACATATTGAGTTATAAGTCTATAGTTATACTTTTCTGTGACATTATCCGTTGATACAAATTTATTGAATGAATTTTTTGGTTAGTTTTGTAACTATATATTATTTGTTGTTATTTGTAAATGATGAACTTTTATATATTTTATTAACAAAGTAGTAAATAATTTGAAAGAGATTTAGCAATATTTGAAATAATGTAATATGACGTATTATTTCATATTTATATTCTATTCATCAATATTCGCCGATAATCGTGGTGAATTAAACACAGATTCATATAATGTATTAAAAAACGTATAATTTTTATTAATTCGAATCTTTATTGTTTCTCATAACAATAAGGAAATTAAAATTTACTTTACAATAGTAGTGATAAATATTTATATTAAAAATATTCAGTTCTCACGCAATATGATTAAAATATTATTTTTTATCTTTGTCATATTTATAAAATTCATATTTTGTCAAAATGACTTTTTTGATGAAGAATTAATGTTAAAACCATTATCAAATAATTATGTCTATGCATATTTTCAATTTACTACGGTATGGGAAACTACAAAAAACATAAAGACATGTAAGTTATAATATATAGCATATTTTAGAAAAAATTATTTAATAATAAAATATTTATAAAATATTTATTTTTCATTGTCTTTCTACTAACTACAAATTTATATTTCAGTTCAACATTCTCATTTATTTCCAAGAGGCCTTGGTGAAATTATAAGTCGTCATAATGTAGATGAATTACATCTTACATTAACCAAAGGTTTATGGAATTATCAAAAATGGGGATATCCTTATCATGATGCTGGTCCTGGTGCTGAAATATTTACATGGTTTCATAAAGATGTCACCAAGTAAAATATCACTTCAAAATTAACATATAAAATTTATATTATTAATTTAAGAATTATGTAAATAATATTAATACTAATATTATTTTATATTTTTGTCAGTGTTGATATGGAATGGGAAGGTTTAACAAATGCTTTAGCTGGTTTATTTTGTGCTTCCTTGAATTTTGTTAATCCTGCAAATAGTATTTCTCCAGAATTTACATTCCGACCTACAGGTGTAGTAGAACATAGTATCAATTCTAGTCATCTACGCTATTCATCATTACCAAGAGAAATAGTTTGTACTGAAAATTTAACTCCATTTAAGAAACTATTGCCATGTAATTCTAAGGTATGTAATCTTATATTTATATATTTTGTATAATCAATATTTAGATAACTTATATGTATAATATTTTAATAGAAAGGTTTGGCAACCTTATTAAATTCTGCTTATATTCATAATACAAATTATCATTCCATTGGAATACATTTTCGAATTATATGCTCTAACATGATCTGTACTAAAACATCATTAGAGTTACGTCAATCTGTTTCATTGATATATGATACTATAACAGATACATCACAGGTAAAATTCATAAATTTCTCATATCAAATCATAAGAAATTTCTAGTACTTATTTGAATCTTTCCATAGGACTGGTCAATTCGAAAATTTTTTGGAATAGGTATTAGAGGAGCATGCCCTCTTGCTACATTAAGCAATGTATATATTGACATATCTAGTAATGGTACAAATCAAGTTTATGTATTAGTACCTCCACCAAGTGCAAAAATCATTAGTCTTCGAGGAGGACAATTAAATGAAATTGCAGTTTATGATATAAGATCACATTCCACAAAAGGAATATTTAATATTGGAGTTCTATATAATACTACTCACACAGCTGGTTTAAATTATCCTTCAATTTTGTTTGCAAATAGATACGTCATTGGTTTGTATAAATAATAAAATTATAATAGACATATGAAAGAAAATATATACAAAGAAAAAAAAAACAAAAGAAATTTTTTCATGTAGGATATGGACAAGAAAAAGGTAGTTTAGTAACAAAAATTTACAATAATTACTGGCGAACACTCGACATTATTTTATTAGAAAGTATTCCATGGTATTTGCCAGTATATTTACATTCTGTCACAATAACTTGTGGAACAAAAAATATTATACCATGTGAGTAGTTGTATTCATATTATTATAGGCAGTGACTTTTTATTTTTAATAATTTGTGGTTCTTTTTCGTTTCGGCGAGATATTCTTTATTGTTTTGATTTATGGAAATCTTATATATAGTGGCACAACGTTATCTGCCAGGCAAGGAAAGGAAAAGTCCTTACCATTTAGAATTAATTTTACGTTTACCACCACAATCGGTAACTAAATTTTCTATAGAAATGGAATATTCTTTTCTTAAATGGCAAGAATATCCACCGGATGCTAATCATGGATTTTATATGGGTCCCGCTATAATCACTGCATTACTTCCGATCGCGAGGAATTATAGTGCATTACCGCTCGATGGAAGTACTATAACGTCAAGGTTAAAAAATTAGCTATATTGATCAATAATACAGCATGACACAACATATATATATATATTATATATATAATATATATATATAATATTCAATATTCAATATTTGCTAAAGATGCACTTAAATTTTCAGTTTTAACGCTTCAAGAGAAGGATATATAGTACAATTGAGAACTGAATCTTTATTAATTAGCCTGCCTACACCTGATTTTAGTATGCCGTACAATGTAATTTGTTTAGCTTGTACAGCAGTTGCCATGGCCTTTGGACCACTCCATAACATTTCAACTAAAAGATTAGTTTTAAAACATGTTGAAATGGATTGGAAGGAGAAACTGTTTTCATTTTTAATTAAAAAAATCGTTAAACCAAAGAAAAAGCAAGAATAAAAATAGTGTAATTTATTGAAATTTGGTTTTACACACACATATATATATGAAAATATATATATATGATTTTTTTTATTAAGATAAAAATTGTTATTAAAGAAAAATTTAAAAAAATAATAAAATATAAATACGATCATTTTATATTTCAATAAAATATAGAAACAAAATTAACTAAAAAAAAAAAAAAAAAAAAAAAAAAAAAAAAAAAAAAAAAAAAAAAAAAAAAAAACAAAAACAAAAAAAAAAAAAAAAAAAAAAAAAAAAAAAAACAAAAACAAAAAAAAAAAAAAAAAAAAAAAAAAAAAAAAACAAAAACAAAAAAAAAAAAAAAAAAAAAAAAAAAAAAAAACAAAAACAAAAAAAAAAAAAAAAAAAAAAAAAAAAAAAAACAAAAACAAAAAAAAAAAAAAAAAAAAAAAAAAAAAAAAACAAAAACAAAAAAAAAAAAAAAAAAAAAAAAAAAAAAAAAAAAAAAAAAAAAAAAAAAAAAAAACAAAAACAAAAAAAAAACATTCGTTTCGATTTTATTTTTCCTTTCCTTATTTTTTTCTCTTCTTTTTTTGTAGTTTATATATAATATATAAAAAATGTTATATCTTATTTGTTATATGTGATTGATTTGATAAACGTTCGATTTATGTTTTAATTGAAAAATACTAGATTTGATCGATTTGTTACTTAACATTTGGAATTTCTTTTTAATTAATGACAATATGCTGTGAATAATAAAAATGATATGTGTAAAATCATTTTACATATTTTATAATCATATAGAATTGAAACAATAAATATTGTAACAAATTTAACGCGCATACGATAAATTTCGTATGTTAAATAATCAACATTTTATGGTGTTGATTCAAGGATTGGGGATAAACTTGTACGTGTATTTAACATTGTACTATGATACTTGCTTGTATAATTTTCACTATCATTGTTTAAAATATTATTCGACAACCATTCGCTTTTTTGTTGTGTTGAACAAATATGAGATTTTAATTGGAATTTATTCGAAGAAAGCTTTTCTAATAACGAATTTGTTACATCTTCAGATACACAATTCATCGAATCTTTATTTTTATCCGAAGATGTAAGAATACATGAATTTTCTTCTTCATCCGAAGAGCAAAGATCAATCACCGTAATTTCATTCGACGGTTTTACACATAATGTGGTCTCTTTAATTGAATGAATGACAGTTGTATTATTTTCGTCACAAAGATTTTTACCTTCAAAATCGGTTAATTCTACAACATTAATTTCATTGGAAACTATCTTTTCATTCTCTTTTGTCTCGTTTAAATCACTTTCATCATTTGGAGCTTTACGTTTTGAAGAAATGTTTGGTTTTGTTTTTTCATCTTCTGATATCGATCCTCTGTTATCGATTGAAATATTTCGAACAAGACACTGATATTTTGATGGATTTCGTTCAAGATTATACATTTGTTCTTGAGTTAATCGTTTTAAAAGAACAAACACAGGTCGACAAAGAACGTATAATAATTGTGATTGTATGCTTAACACTAAAAAGAAGAAAATTTTTTTGTAAAATAAATCTTAGTATAAAACACAATGTGATCTTTATTATGTGAATATAAAAAGGAAGAAGGGAAATTTTACTAAATTATTTCGAAGATTAAATACTCACTTGGTTTTTTTTTAACAGAATTTGCAAATTTATATTGATGAACATAATCACATGCCGTCTTTTCTCGATTTGATTTATATGTAACAATCCATTTATCATGATCAACATCTGCTTCTAACCACTTTGGTCTAGATGAATTGTTTAAAACAGGAGCAATAAGATGTCTTTCTATCCTTTCTAGTCTTTCTTGTTGCGTTTCTTCTGTCATTGCTTTTGATTTTTTAGCTAATAATATACCAGCGGGAGAAGAAAAAGGAATAGTTGGACATCTTGTAAAATTGATAGCTCCGCGAACACGACGGGAGGTGCGTCTAATAATGTTGTTGTTGTTATTGTTATTATTATTATTATTATTAACTGTTGTAGCACCATTGCTGTTTTCAGCAGATTTAGATTCGGAGTTTATTGAACACAACTGAAAATATTCCAAGAACTGATCTTGTTTTAATTCAGGTTCTATAATAGACAATTCTGGTGTTGTAGGTCGCGAATTATTTCCGTTTTGTTCTTGTTCATAACATACACGTTCGTGTTCCTATGTGAAATTATCATTAATTTCATTTATCTTCTTTATTATAATCTATATGCACACGTGGGCACGCGTAATGTACCTTCATTTTCTCTAGGCCTATAAATTCAGCATCACAATTGTCACATAGATAAATATCTTCCGTTGATAAATCAACGTTTTGTTGATGCTCAACCATCATCATGGAATGTTGTTGTTGTTTTGACTTATTATAAGAGGAAATTACTCCACTACAAGATAATAACTTTTTTCGAGGACTTCTTTCTCTTTTGTCATAATTCTATAAATAAAACAAATTATATTTTTTATTTAATTTTTATAAAATTTATATACATACGACAAAGCATAAATTAAATAACAAACCATATTTTCATTTCGAAATGTTACTAATAATTTGCCAGTATTTTTATGATATAAACTTGTTGTGGAATCCCAATTGTTGACATATTCCAAATCTTCTTGCGGGTATCGTGCAAGATATGAACAAAAGCGTAAGAGATATTCGCTTCTGTGATATGTATAACATCTGAATACTAATTTTTTCAAATTAGCCATCCAATTCTAAAATATAATGCCCATTTTGAAAATCAAGTGCTTTATCATTCAAAAACAATTATTTATACATTTACATTACTATGATTAACATAGTTAACTTACATCATTTACTCTTTTAGGTCTTATTAAAGGATTTGAAAATTTAACTTCTTTTGGCCACCATTGTGGTACACTGATCACTTCATTGGTATCATGACCTAAAGAGCACTGTACCATAAATGTAACAAAACGTTCTAACTGTGCCTAAAATTAAATATTTTTTGTAATATTTATATTTAAAATTATTATTTTATTAAAAATTTATTAAAAAATATAAATTCTTTCTATATTAACATATAATTTTTAATCTTCCAAAAACAGATTTTAATCTTCCAATAATATATGAAGTGCATGATAATATATGTAGATAGGTTTTATTATATTTATTTATTTTTTCAAAAAACTTTCTTAAATAATATTTCATTCATTGTAATATAATATAATTGTTGTATATTAAAGCAAATACAATTAAATTAACTCAAAGTAATCAAAATAAATTTGATGTTAATGAATTATAATTCAATATAAATGATAATTATAAAAAGTAATATTCATACCAATGTAATTTTTTCTAGCGATGTTGGATGTCCATTAGCAAACAAAAGGGGAAGATTTGATACCATAGAACCTTCTTCTATAGGATTATTATTTTCTGGTTCAATGGTATCTGTATCAATTGTCACAGATTCATTTATTTCATTGGGCAATTGATTTTGAGGTAAAGCTACCCCATATTCTTGTTCTTGTAACATTGAGTATCTCATGTCTTCAAAATTATCTGCAATATTTTTGTCCAAGATATAATATTTTCTACTATAATAATTGTTCGCCTGTTATACTTGTTCTTGAATTTTTATTTATCAATTCTAATTATTTTCTATACAAAACCATTTTATAAAAAAATCTAAAAATTTTATGTGAATTAAAACATCAAAAAAAAAAAAAAAAAAAACAATTCATAATATAAAAAAAGATATATATTCATTAAATAATAATTAAAATATGAAGAACAAAAGAAAATATATTTTGAGTTGTTCATAATTTTTTATTATAAGTATTACAAATAAATATTTTTTGTATTGTTTTTATTTATATTGTTTCAAGTTATTATAAAATTATATAAGACAAATTAATATATAACAATATTTATATATTTTAAGATATAAATTTGTCTTTATCATTTATTCTTAAATAATCATTTATTAATCATGTAAATAAAATATTAGATAATTTTATGTATTCCTAATTATTAAATATTATAAAAATTAGAGAATGAAAAAAAGAAAGAATTATATAGATCGCAAATGTCATTTACGCTTTATTAATATCAAATATTTAAATTTTGATAAAATACATTATAAACATAAAAATAGAAAAAAATGAATTCAAAATATATATGAAAAATTATCAAAAGTATAAAAAAAATTAGCCAATTTTTAAATAAAAATTATAAATTCGCGGTTATCAGTCATATACCTGTTCAATACTTTTTGAGATAATCGAACGACCTTTCTTGCCTTATATCTCAAAGTTGGTGTTTCACAGAAAAGTTTTTTGATCACCACGTTGTAAATTATACTTTATATGAAATTTAAATTATAATTAAACGCAATAATCAAATTATCAAATAATTTTAAGACACAAATGATACAATGAAGACACATCGCGCATTATCTTTATGGCAACCCTTTTTGCCACCAGAGGGACACATACTAATAGTACATTTTCATAAGCACTTAATTATTCTTTCCTATAAATATATCTTCTGACCTTCCTTATCTTGTTTTAAGAGTTTTAAATCGCGTACAATTACAATCATTTCAAAAATTATTTTTTTACAATAATGCTAAAAAATGTTTAAAAAATTATACATGTTTAAATAATTATATCAAAATAATATATAGAAATTCAAATATATTATAAACTTACAATTCGAAAGTAAGTTGTTGCGTATAAAAAGATTTGAAAAATATTATGATTTATAGAGATTGTTTTAAATTTTTTTATGAAATTTTATATATGTAACAATATTTATATATAATATTATATGTAATTTTAATTTTTCATATTATATACATATGATATGATAAAAAATTTTATGAAGGAGAAAAAAATAATCGATATTATAGTATTTATAAATGCATCTTAGCATCTTAAAATACAAATTATAATAATATCTTATTAATGATGAAAATAAAACATTTAAATATCGAAATAATAAGTTATAGTTTCTACAAAATAATGCACAACTAACGATTTTTTAAATAAATATTTCCGTAAAAGAGAAGAAGAAAAACAAAAGAGCTTGAAAACTTGTCAGTCATATATAGAATAAAAACATTCAAAACACTATTGATTTGATAGATCGAATGATTTTTTATTATTATGTAGATAAAATAGTTTAAAGTCTGAATTGATCTATAAGTAGAATAGATA
>NW_006263352.1:87225-92455 GCF_000469605.1 Apis dorsata | reverse complement strand
TTAAAAAATCTCTTTTTTCTTTAAAAAAAAAAAAAAAATACTAAAAAAATTTTTTTTTAATTTTTATTTCAAAATTAATTTTCTAAAATCGATTTTTTTTAGATGAAAATATTTTCTTTTCCTTTAAATTACAGTAATTTTTATAATAATTTAAATTTTCCAAAAATCTTGTATTATATTCTAAATAAATACATTTTTATTTATGAACATATAAAATAAAAACTTGGTTCTTTTTTATTAATCGATGACAACAATCGATATTCTAATAGAAGAAATATCGATAGTAGCGAAGATCTCTACTATTTTAAAAGAATTTTATTTTTTAAAAATTATTAGTTTAAAAAATATTAATTTTTCATCTAATTTTTCTATTTTAAATATTTATTAAAATATCTTCTTCGAATAATTTTTATTTTTTAAATCGCAAAATAACATCTTTTAAAACATGGATTTGATAGGTAACTTTACTAATGAATTCATTCGTAAATTTAAGGTGAACTTTCTTTGCTTTCGTCTTTTTTTATCGTAATTTTTTATCGTTACATTGTTATCATTTAATAATTATAAAAGGTTTAAGGCGAATACGAAATTAATTACAATCTACGCGTGTTCTTTACAATAGTTTATAACATACATTTAAATAGATCAATTTGTTGTAAATGGCAAAGAATGACATTTGAATTCTAAATCTACTTTATATCTCTAATTGGATTTAAGTTTAAAAATGAAAAGATACGTGCAATATGAATTCATCAATATTTATATCATATAAATACTATATATTTCTTTCTTGAACAAAATATTTAGCAATGATAGAATATGGTACAGTTCAAGATGGCAGGACGAATCATGTTAATTCTCGCTAGCTAACGATCGTTTGTAAACTACGGTACCTCTTATGCGATACATTCTTCTCAACACTTTGTAGTCCCTATTTTGTCATTTCAATTCGCTTTGCGTTGATGACACGTTGACGCGTAAAATTTTTCGTTAATGCAAAAGTAATGATAACTTTGTTTAAAAGATTTTAAAGTTATTGAAATTATCCATTCGTCAACAATTCTTCTTTATCGGTCTCGACAAATTCCAAGTAGTACATACTCGCCGTCGCGCTTGCGCTTTGCCCGTAAAAGATATTTTTTGATTATCATTATATTTTAATTTTCTTTTTTTATAAAATATTAATATGAAGTAAATTTATAAAATTGAAATAAATTGATTATTTATTGCAATGTAAATAGTTGATAAATTTTTAATATTTTATGAATCCTAATAAATTAAAATACAACAAAAAGTAATATATATTTTATAATTTTTTCCCTTTTACAATTTAACGATAAATTATAATAGTTAGATATTTTACATCATCAAATCATATTATAATCGTAATTTACAATAAATATATAAGTATATTTAAACTTAAAACATATATATGTATATAATATTTAATTGAAGAGAATGTTATACATGTATAAGATTGTGTACGAACTTTTATATAGATTTAAAGAACAGAAACTTTGATATTAACTTTGCATTCATATTTATAAATTATAAGAAATGATTTTTGAATAATAATATTTTACGATTAAATAAACAAAGTAAATAAATAAATAAGTAATTTATTTACATACTTATTTATAATCTTTTTGTCTAACATAACCAATTATAAACTCAATTTTCTATCTTTACCGTTATGGCGCTGATATCGTTATTTAATATATTTTTATCCGTAAAATTATAATGTATACACGTGGTTTCGTGTTCTCTGTTTTCTGGTTTGAGTTTTATTATTAAAATTGAATATTAAACATATACTTTATAGTATAAAATTTTGATAAAACGATAGTTTAAAGAAAACTAATATAATAATGGGTTTGTATAATTTCAAGAAAATCGCAATTGTACCTACTGCAAAGGTTAGTTATGTCTTCAATATTTTATTTCATAATTAATTTGTTTTATATTTAATAAATATTTTTGCTTGCTTAGGATTTTATTGATATAATTTTATCAAAAACTCAACGGAAAACTCCAACCGTTGTACACAAACATTATAAAATTGCAAGGATACGATCATTTTATATGCGTAAAGTGAAATTTACGCAACAAAATTTTCATGACAGATTATCTCAAATCATACAGGAATTTCCCAAATTAGACGATGTTCATCCATTTTATGCTGATTTAATGAATGTTCTTTATGATAAAGATCATTATAAATTGGCTCTTGGTCAAATAAATATAGCAAGACATTTAATCGATAAGTAAGTATACATATATAGAGATATCATTTGTCTAAATATCATGTTTCAATGAAATATATTATTATGCAATAGTGTAGCAAAGGATTATGTTCGACTGATGAAATATGGAGATTCTTTATATCGGTGCAAACAATTAAAGAAAGCTGCTTTAGGTCGTATGGCGACAATAATGAAGAGACAAGCGGCAAATCTAGCATATTTAGAACAAGTACGACAACATTTAGCTCGTTTACCTAGCATAGATCCTTATACTCGTACTATAATAATATGCGGTTTTCCAAATGTTGGTAAAAGCAGTTTTATCAATAAGGTAATTTAATTTGAATAATTAATTGAACCATTAGATTACACATGAATGGAAAGATATAAATTATATTGGTCGATGTGTTTAGATAACCCGTGCTGATGTTGAAGTTCAACCATATGCATTTACAACAAAGTCTTTATACGTTGGTCATACAGATTACAAATATTTAAGATGGCAAATAATCGATACACCTGGGATTCTGGATCATCCGCTCGAAGAACGAAATGTGATAGAAATGCAAGCGATAACTGCACTCGCACATTTACGAGCAGCTGTACTTTATTTTTGCGATATATCAGAACAATGTGGTCATAGTTTAGAAGAACAGGTAAAATGTTGCTTAACTGAATTCGTAATTCGAAAATATATATATATATTCTTCGAATATTTATAATTCGAGAATATATAAATTTTATTTTAATATAATTCAATAGTTTCAATTTGTAGGTGAAATTATTTGAATCAATTAAACCTTTGTTCGCTAACAAGCCTTTGACAGTTATATTAAACAAAGTAGACGTTTTACGTTTGGAAGAACTTTCAACCGAGAAACAAGCAATTTTAAAGTCGTTGGAGGATAAAGATGTTCCATTATTGGAAATGAGTACGATCACGGATTTTGGGGTAATGGATGTAAAAATACAAGCTTGCGAACGTTTGTTAGCATATCGTGTCGATCAGAAAATAAGAACAAAGAAAGTAAGTTAAAAGTAGTTTTTAAGCATTTTACTTTAATATTTTGTAACATTTAAAATCTTGCAATATTTTCGATCTTAGGTAGAGGGATTACTTAATCGTTTACATGTTGCGCAACCGGTACCGAGAGATGAAAAAGTTCGTGCTCCTTGCATTCCCGAGAACATTTTGAAAAAAAGACAAAATATAGAAGAGAGATCAAAGGCGAAACGAAAATTAGAACGAGAAATAGAGGAAGAATTGGGAGATGATTACGTTCTTGATTTGAAGAAAAACTACGATATCGAGGGTGATCAAAAATACGATGTAATTCCGGAAATTTGGGAAGGTCATAATATCAGTGATTACATCGATCCAGAAATATTCAATGTTTGTATTCTATTGGTTGAATCAAAATATGATATGATAATTTGTTCGAGTATAACTTTATATTTATACATATATATTTATCTATAGAAATTAAACGAATTGGAAAAAGAGGAACAGCTTCGCGAAGAGACAGGAATGTATGATTACAAAGTGCCCATGTTATCCGATACAATGTTAGAAATTGTACAAATGGCCAAACAAATTCGAGAAAAGAAAGCCATCATGAAAGACGAAGCCCGAATACAGAAGGCTTCTACAAAGCCTATAATGCCGCGTACAGCTGCAGCTAAAATTCGTGACAGATCAGTATCAAAATTGAAAGAAGAAATGGAAGATTTGGGTATCGATATGGAAGACAGTGAAAATGTGAGTAACGCATCGAAATATAAAGAAATATAACTAATAAGATTCGTAACTATCGTTTGTTTTGTTTAATTTCAATAGGCACACTTCACCAAAACGAGACGTTCAAGATCATTGTCGCAACCAGCTAGAAAACGCATGAGATTGCAATCCGAGTCTCGATCTAGGGGACGAAGTAGTTCAAAACCAAGCCGCGATGAAATGGGTATAAAAGATGTTGCAATGAAGAGCAAATTGAAGAATATTGCCCATAAAGCTTTAAGAAAAAAAATCGCAAAGAAGGGGTTGAAAGGAGAAGCAGACCGATTCATCGGCACAAAAATGCCAAAACATTTATTCTCGGGAAAACGAGGCATCGGCAAAACAGACAGGAGATAATGATATTACGAAATTATTTTTTATTTTCGAAAATTTTTTTCGAGTTTCCATCGAGTCGATTCGTTTATCGCACGAATAAATCGATATATCATAATTACAATACAGTTGCCATAAATAACTTGGTTTTAAACAAAATCAAAGATAACGCAACAATATGAATGAATTGTCTCGGATTGCATAATCCGATGTCGGTAGAATGAGCTTTGGCCTCGTAGGGTAAGCAATGAAAGTTTATTGCTGTCGCACAGTGATAACCCTGTATACATGTTACGCTATTGAAAAGTTTGCCTTATTCGTAGATTTGTATTTCTTCCTGTGTAACCTATATCAAACATATGTCGCGTTGGATAACGTCTATTGTCGCTTTGTATCGTCATTGCGTCAGCGAGCACTCGGATATTTACGAGGTTCATTAGACAAAAAAAAAAAGAAAGTTGGAAATCGAATAAAGAGTATTATTTCATCGAATCGAATAATAGTCATAAATTATTGTATAAATAAGAAATAAAATTTTATTTTACATCATCGATAGTAGTCAATTAAAGAATATATAACGCGAGGTCACAATGTCCATTATGGTGCGCGATCGAAATTGACTCGGCGAACAATGTATATTCGCATATTCACGATATAATATAATAATAGGGCTAACTTTTATACTAATTTATATTATTTAATACTAACAAGACCAGTAGAATTGTATTTGACGTGTATACATTTACATCGAAATTGAAGCAAGATTTATTAGAATCTATTAGTAAATAGTCGTCGAATATCTATTACGTTTGTAAGTCCGTAAATAAGTTTCTCGACGTGCAAAGATGATCGTCAGTCATGTTTACGAAATTTCGAT
>NW_006263352.1:83426-86779 GCF_000469605.1 Apis dorsata | reverse complement strand
TCTTTTTAAAAATTATATATATATATATATATATATATATATATACGATCTCTCGAAAGTTTCGTTCGATAATATTTTGATACCATGTATGAACATAATCGTTGAATATTTGATCAAATAAATAATACATAGAATAAAACTATTTCGTTTAAACGATACTAACCACACGATCAAAAACGCCGTTGCACTTTTTCCCATTAGGAATTCCCTGTTATCATTGTAATGGTCATTGTATACGCATATGGTATTAAAAAAAAAAAAAAAAAAAAAAGAAAAAAAGAAGGGCAGCACATATACACAAAATAGCTGAAAAAAATAAGATAGAGAAGAGAAGATAGGAAGGTAAAGATATGAAATACTATTACTATAAGCAGAGATATTAGCCCTTAACAGTCGACACATTTTTTTATAACATATGTGCGATTTAAGCGCAGCTTCTCGATCATTAAGGGTTAGACATTTTTCAATATCACAGTCAATGCAAAAGCCTGGACCAAACGACCGGGGCTTTCGACGATATCTCGGCCGAATCGAATCGATCGTTGAACAGTAATACGATTCAATTTTTTTTCGCGTTCTCGTTTTCCATAAAAAAACTGTTTCATCGATCGATTACGTTCGTAAACGTCGCGACGGAATAGATACATACACATATACATACGCATATATGAAGCACAGTAAGGGACTGAACGGGAAAAGAAAGATTGGTGCAATGCGTTAATAAGAAATACGTTGGATTTGTCGGAAAGAACGAACAACGTTCGGACGATTCTTTGGTGAGTCGTCTACGACTATGAAAACTCTGGTCCTTTCGTGCAGGTTTTTTAAGTTCGATCGATCGTTCCCATCCACCAGTTTGTTGTTGGTAAATTCGTTGTTGATTCACGGCTAAAAATTACCATCGGTCGATTTGTTTGATCCCTTCCTCCGAAAAATAAGAACGAAAGGAAGAAGGGAAATATTTAGGAACAAGCGCATTCGAGTACTTGAATGTTTTTCCAATCGGAAACTTTCAACCGAGTGGAATTATTCTCGTCCAAGTAAACGATCATCAATTGATCGAGTTTACTTGGCGCGCAGCACGGTTTAGGCACTTTTTTTCTATCTTCTTTCCACAATAGACTTTGCAAAAGAGCATGATGATGAGCCGGATTGTATCTAGGCGGGCATCGTCCTTTACAATATCCGGCATCGAAAGTTTTCGGATAAACGATAAACTCGAAACCTTCCAAATCTTTAAACATGACGGTGAGTTCGTGTCTGCAGCACTTTTTACCCTCGCCTTTGCACTTGGTCCTACGACTTCTGTGAAGGGACATCACTTGTTCGGGCGATGAACGTTTGCGTCTGAGAGCGGTGGTCGACGCGAAAGGAGTCGCGGTGAACACGTTAAGAACCGGGGAGGAAAAAGTGCGCGTCACTGTTTCTCCGTCCAATAAAAATTCCAATTCGAGTCCAAGATTGGAAAGGGGAGCATCGATCCACGAGGAAACGGCGAGAGTAGCGTCAAGTTCCAGCCATTTCGAGTTTCGCCAATCCTCCAATCGTATTCTCGTACGATCGATCAGTCTTATCGACCGATGAGGGAACGACGATACTCCGAGATAGAGCAACACGTCCAATTCGGAAGGTTGGGAATAATATTGGTCGGTCGTAGGCCCGTGGAGCAACAGTCGAAGCGTTGCGTGATCGACAGTCGCGCGATCCAAATCCTTCTCCACGGGGAAGAACAAGCAGTGACGGTAAGGTTTTTCCCTTTCGCTCGTCTCGGTCGATACGTTTCCAGGATACGCTGCAACATACAATCAAATCAAAACGGAATAAACAACAACGACGTTGAATCGGTTACGTAAATGAAAATTCCTTGAATCCTCTTTCACAATTTTTTCTAACTAATCTTCTCATCTCCGCATACTTCTTTGTTTTTTCCTTTCGCGATCATCGACTTCTGGATGTTACCATTCGATGAAAACGTATACGAATACGAGAAGGAACAGGTATGTTCTCTCGCGTATTCTTAAAGCTCAAATCGTTCTTGTCGTTTTTATCGGCTAATTAGTCGAGTTACCAACTTCGAGAAGTAATTCGTGGATGGCACGCATCCAATTTTCATTTCGTTATAACGATTAGAGATACGTAGATACTTGATACTAGTTGGATGCACATATTGTACATTAAAAATCGATAAGAGTGGGGGAAAGGAGTCGCTACGATGTATACATCACGTGTAAAGCGATTAGCGATTACGAAATCGAACGAAAAAGAGAAATTGTAATTATTTTTTTAACACGCGTGACCGATCGAAAGAGGTTGAATCTCTCGGTTATCGTTATCGAGAGGAAAATATTCACATTTATGTTCATTATTGGCATTAACAGAATCGTGTCTTCGGTGTATTTTCAAGAATAATTTTTCGATACGCGGACTATACCATTTGAGCAAGTAGTAGCAATAATAGTAATAGCAGTAATAAGTCGCGACGAAAACGATTACGATCGATCAAGTCTATGATCGGTCGTCGAAAGTGGTGCGAGAGACGTCGAGAAATTGCTCTTCCTCCACGATTTCTTCTTATTGCATTTGGGAACTTGTTACTCGGCATTCCATGCCGGTCGGAATTTCTCTTTCATAATAACGTAGTTGCCTCTCGCAGAGATATCCGTATAGACTAGAACTTGGAACGAAACTTGGAACGCGAAAATCGCCTTTGCCCTTTTGCGTTCGATCCACAATTGTTTTTCTCAATCGAACGGGCTTCGATCGATGGGAATAAAGGATAAAGAGGGGAATGGAAGGTGAATAGAGATGCGGTTGTGTCGGGCGGGATGCGTGTCTCGATTCCAGATACGCGAGGTAAAATCTCGCCGACGTTGCCAGACTGGCGGAAACTCGAACGTTAGATGTTTACACGAGTAGTAATTATAGCGTGCGTATGTATATTTTTTCAGAAAGACCGTACGATATTTCGCGTTTCCAAAGATCTTCGGTTCGAAAGAACTGGATAGTAAAGTATCGATGATTCGAGAGAAGAGGATAAAGTCGTGGTACAATTACCTGTAGCGGGAAACACGTGCAGCTTCTTTTCGCTTCCGAATGTCGTCGCTTCGTTGGAAAACGAGGACTGTATTCTCATCAGGTACTCTCTGTGCGCTCTCTCGTATTCGGCTTGACTGACGTTTGCCTAAAAAAAAAAAGAAAAAAGAAAGAAAGAAAGAAAGAAAGAAAGAAAAAACAGAGGGGGAAAAAGGAGAGAAACAAGAAGTGTATAAACGAACACGAAGAATATCGTTCACATTTTTCGGGAACGAAGTCCGAGAAATTCGAATCTATTCCGAAACGAAAATCGTCCTCTC
>NW_006263352.1:82478-82778 GCF_000469605.1 Apis dorsata | reverse complement strand
CTCCACTCGAAACACGACCCTCCTTCCTCGCTCTCGCTACTTTACTCTCGCCGTCGCCGATGTTGGTATATAATTTCCATGGTGAGAAAGTCCAGACACGCTAGACGTTTCCGGTAAAATTAACCAGCTCGCGTGGGCCTAGCTACTTGCGGCACGCAGCGGGGGATAACGCAACGTTGGAAACCGACGTTTAACCGACCGAGGAAAATAGATCCCCTCTTCGTAGGATCGAAGGAAAGGAGACGGCGTTGTTCTCAAAGGACCACGATTCTCACTCAACTTTGCGGACGGGGACGGCGT
>NW_006263352.1:82085-82402 GCF_000469605.1 Apis dorsata | reverse complement strand
TTTTTTTTTTTTTTTTTTTATTCAACCTCCTCGTTTAAAGTCGGTTGGGACGAGTTCCGCTTCGTCGAGACCGTCCGTTCTCTTTCAAACTCGACAGTTTTATGTATATACAGTATACAAAAAAGGGAAGTTGGTCGCGACGAATGGTAAATCGATTAAGAAACGCGCGGTGGCTCGATTGAAACAGCGTAGAGAGATCGTTTGCCGACCGGTGCCCCAACCGCTTGACTAGTTCGAAAGGTCGGTCAGCTGTGGTCATCGGTGTCACACGTTCGTCGCGTTCGTTGGTCTTTCGTCTCGGTTTGCCACGCTCGCTT
>NW_006263352.1:79333-81689 GCF_000469605.1 Apis dorsata | reverse complement strand
TATTTTCTCGTCGAACAAATAACAACGGTAGAATGAGAGAAGGGGAGAGGAGGGGGGAGGGAGACAGGAGAGGGAGAAGGAGAAGGAGAAGGAGCAGGAGAAGGAGAAGGAGAAGCAGGAGAAGGAGAAGGAGAAGAGTAACGAATCGCGGACGATCCTTCGAGACGAACGAAATTCCGTTTCGAAGCGAGCGACGGATGGAGTCGGCGAGGAGGAAAGCATCGCGACGTCGTTCGACGTTGGCACGAATGCGGACGACCTTGAGTGAACGCTCGCTTACCTCCCACGCGATAAATCTCGAAGAGAAAAGACGTTTCGCGAAGTGTGGCACGGCGCTACGTGTTCCATCTAGGTGTATCGAGGGACGAGTCGGTCCGCATTCTTCGCGTAACCCTCTGCCTCCTCTGGCCTCGAGGGTTCGTCGCGCGTCCGTTCCAACTCGATCTCTCGTCTCTCCGATCGGGAGAACGAAGAGAGGAGTGAAAGTGGACGATTTCGTCGAATCGAAAAGAGAAAAGGAATCGCGATTCCTCCCCTCCCCCTGCCTTTCTTTTCTCTTTCCAAAAGTCGATAATCCTCGACTCGCAACGTGTACAAGGCTACGCATCGTGTTTAGAATAAATAGATAGATAATGGAACGAGGTAAAAGATGAGAATAGTATGCGGAACTAGAAAGATAACTGGTTCTATCTTCCCTTCGGCGTATACGTATGTAACTACAGGTATAGAATACATATGTATATACGTATATAGGTGGATTCGAGAGTCGCGTACTCTCACGCATTTCTCGAGGATGTCCTCGAGTTTGGAGGACGGCCAAGAATCGACGTTGATCGCGTCGCGTGCACGTATAACGGCGATGCTGGTAGTTATAGAGGCTGCGATAATAGGTGTTTGGCCCCTCTTTTCCCGCTTCGGCCCTCCATTCGGGGATCGAACGGGGGGAGCGAAACGAGCGATCACGTTTTCGATCATCGACCCGATCACTGACGAGCTCGTGTTATACCGTTTTCTATCCATCGGTTACGATCGATCGCAAGGTGGCCACCGGTCGGAATTTAAAGATGGAAACTCGACGAGTTTTTTAACGGTGCAACGACCGAGCGATCGCGGTTGGAGAAAACGAAGAAGCGGGGTATCGTTGGCACGCACGTGGACGTAGCATACTAGCGGTTCTGCATACTAGAAGGAGAATGCGCACGTGCTCGTGCATACGTAGCGAAAGTGGGGCAACGGCGGACCACCCACCGCGTTGCACCATCGCGGTTCCCGCCATTTCTTTCCCATCCTTTTCTTCCGTCCTTTTCATCCCATTCTTTTTTTCTCACCTCACGCGCGTTTTTTACATTACAATCGCAAATCCAATTTCTATACCGCAACTTTCCTTTCTCTATACGTATTCTACTCCACGTCTCGCTACTCCACGACCGAGGATATTTTATTTTCCTTCCCGTATCGATCGTGATCGTTCGAGTAGAGTAAGTTTTAACGGCGAGAGAGAGAGAGAGAGAGAGGAGGGAGGGGAATCGGAACGCGAGGGAAAGAAGGAGGAAGGGAAACGAGACGACTCACCTTGGAAGGGTCGGGTATCCTCTCGAGGCCAAGACCACGCGCTATGCTCCTTCTGATAATATCGAGCTCGGTCTCGTCGACTATGCTCCTCGACGTCGTTGCTCGATCCTCTTCTCGGAAAACATCCTCGTAGACGTCCTCGAGACCGGTGAAGCGGTGGAGGTCGTCCTCGTGGCGAGGACCGGTTCCAGAGAGCGGCACGGGCGACGCGATCGGCACGAAAAGCGCCACCGCCACCGCCACCAACGTCGCTATCCGGAATAACCGAGAGATCGACGATCCATCGATCTTGATCACTCTCCGGCATCGATCTCCTCCTCTCTTCTCCTCTTCGTTCGTCCATTTCCCTCGCCCAACGATTCTCCAACGATAATCTCTCTCATCGAATATTCGATGGCGATGACGATGGCGGCGGTGGTGATGGTGGTGGTGGGGGTGGTGGTGGTAGTGACGATAGTGGCGATGACGATGGTGGTAGCGATGGTGGTGGTGACGTTTGTCGACCGGCGCCGTCTCGATCGAGGCTATCCTCGGCCGATCCTCGATCCCCCGGCTCAACGGAGGAGCCGCCGTCCCCTCGTCGATCGAGACCGCTGCTTCCGCCCGTCCAATCCGTGGGATGGTCGTCCCGCGAATAGGAAGCGGCGCGACGCGAGCGCGGCCGGAATCGCGCTCGAGCGACCGCACCGATGCCTTCGCCTTCGCCTTCGCCTTCTTCTTCTTCTCTTCTTCTTGTCCCTCGTTGCCACGGGTCACGAGTCGACCACGAGTCGCCAGCTTTCCT
>NW_006263352.1:75551-79305 GCF_000469605.1 Apis dorsata | reverse complement strand
ATAGCCGGCTCCTCAATCCACGAGTTTAACCTCGCGATCCACCTTTCACCCCTATCTCTTCGATTCAATTTATATCTCACTTTTCTCCTCTCCTCTCGTCTCGTCTCCCGAGTTTCTCTGATTTCCCGATCGATATCTTCCGGCGCTTTGAATCGACATGCCCCTCTCGCTTTTTTTCTCTTCTTTCTTTTTCCTTTTTTTACGTCACATTCGTATATATATATATATACATATACATATATATATTACGTCACGCGTAACCGAACAACACGAACCAATTCGTTTTTCTCACTTTCCTCCTTCTCTTCCCCTAACCTAACCCCCCTCCCTTCCTCCCTCCAAAATCGTGATTCTTATTTTGACGTTTCGAGAATTCGGGGCCTCGCGTTTCCCAGGTTTTTTACCGCGTGACGCAATCTCNTATATATACGTGTGTGTGCGTGTGTATATATATATTAACAATATATATTATATATATATATATATTGTTACACTACGTGTAATTTATGTACGCTCGTGGCATCTTCAGATCTCGACGAGAGATTTCGAGTTCGAGATACGAATTTTCTTGCTTTCTTTGCAACACGCACGGGAGCGTGCGACGCGGAAGCAACGAGGCGCCGCTTCGTCCGTGCCTTCTTATCACCGGAAGAACCGTTAAATGGAACAAAATCGGAGAGAACGAACGAGCGGAGAGAGATTGGAGTAATCGCGCTGGTTCAGGTCAAAAGTCGCCTCGAAACGACCAATCCCCCTGCTTCCCTCCCCCCCATCCCTTTCCTCTCTTTTTTTCCTTCCTCTTCTTCTTTTTTTTTACTTTACTTTACTACTTTAGATTCACTTTATATTTATTCGTCTCGTTCTTAGTATTCGCGTACGCGAAACGAATCCACGAAGTCGAGTCGTTATTTTTTTTGTTTGTTTTTTTTTTTTCCTCGATCGATTCTCTCTCTCTCTCTCTCCCTCGTTTATTCTCGTCTAATCGACTAATTACTTCATATAATACCACCTCGAAAATACCAGGGAGCCGGTGTCGCTATCGTTTTATACGACCAGAGACGAGAACGTTGCTAGGATTTCGGGGAATCGATCGATCGGTGAAACGAATTCCCGCTAGTGGCGCGCGTAGTTCCACTATCCCTCGCGCGGTTCTTTCGTGGAACGAAAAGTTGGCGTGATCGCGTTTTCTTTAGGTAGGCGTGCGCGACACGTCACGCGGAATTTCTCGAGCTTGCATCATTGGAAAGACGTCTTACCAATCCTTTTCCTATTCTATCATCGCCGTCGATCCATCGATCCTGAAACGAAGACGAGAGAGAGAGAGAGAGAGATTGAAACGAGGATACACGGATATTCGACGTCCTGCCTCTCGCGCGCTCTACCGTACGGTCTCACGCCTCCCCTCCACCTCGCCTAGCGCTAAATGCTCCCATTCGTTCGGTTTACCTCGCGTCGCCGTCACGTCGGGTCGCGTCGTTCGTTCGTTCGTTCGTTCGTTCCTGGAATTCCTGGACGAGCTTCGCAAGGTGGAGAAGCGTGATTCACGAATAGGCCGATCTTCCCCCGCCCCGCCCCCCCCCCCCCCCCCCCCCCCCCCCCGCAATCGTTGTCGGTCGTTGCGGCTCTTCCCGCTAATACCCCGTAATAGCCCGTAATAACGCGACGATGACTAAGCCAATCTCGCCGCCGCCGCGCCACGCACCGGCCTTCTCCAACGACGGCAACCTACACGCCGTTCCCCCCTCCCTCCGAGATCCGCCGAGAAAACGGAGAAACGGAGAGACACCGTCGTCTCTCACCCTTAACGAGGAACGAAACGAAACGAGACGCGTCTCTTCCCCGTTCTTAAAAAATAAAGAAGCCTCATCGTAGCCCCCTCATAAATAACCCTCACCTCAACCGTTTCCTCATCGCGCTCGAACGGAGTAAGTCCAAGTCGGTCGGCCGAGTTTTCGAGGAGGAGGGCGCGTTCCAAACCGCGTTTCCGCGGCGTTCTTCGTGCCGTCGAGGTACTTCGCTTCCGCTCCCCCCTCCAACTCTCTCGGTCATCTCGAAGGGCCTCGACGTCGATCGGATGTTTCCCCACGTGGGAACGGATGGGTCTTCTCGAAAGTGGGCGAGTACGGCGACTATGGGTTTTCGATTACCCGCGAAACCACGCATACCCGTGGTTTATAGAGCTTCTTCCCAACATTGCATCAAAAGTTTCGCGCATCAACGACGCGAGGCGTGTCGCATCGCATCGCTACGCAAAATTCTTCCCCTCTCCCCCCCTCTCGCTCTCGCTCTCGCAACGAGAGCTTCTTTATCGTGGAACAAAGGGTATTTTTATTTTTTTATTTATTTTTCTTTGCTTGTTTATTTATTTATTTACTTGTTTACTTATTTATTTCTTAGTCGGGATTTTCTTAGTACGGATCGAAAAATTTTCTTTGTTCGAGAAAAATTTAACGGAGACGTCGCACAGTGACGAAAGGAAAAATAAAAAGAAAGAGAGAAAATTATTCGTTCGACCAAGCTTCTTCCATTATTTTCATTTTCGAACGATCGCTTCGATCGGGGCGGGCTTTTCGATTCGAGGAGAGAAACGAGAACGCGGAAATGGAAAGGAAAGTTAAAGGGAAAGCGAAAAATGGAGTAAGGAAGTTTTCCTGCGCATCGCTCCTCCTCGCCCTTTCCTCCTCTCTCGCTTTTTCCCTTCCGATAAACTAAACTCGTTATAGGCCTCAATGACCCACGCGATTCCATCAGCACTCAACATTACTTTCTTCCTTCGCGTTTCATCGAGCGAATTTTACCAACTAAAAAAGAATTCCGCACAAATTGGATTTCTCCTATCGTATCGTCCATTGACTAAGGATATATATATATCCAGTTTTTATTTCACTCTCGGAGAGAACATAGGTCGTAGTAACCGACCTATGTTCGCCTATGGCGAACGTGACGCCGAAAAATGTCCCAAAATCCTCTATCCAATCGTGTTTCCATGTACCATGTCCGTCGTTTTTCATTACCATTCCAACACGCCAGGAATGTACTTGTCGATCAGTTTCTCGTAATACGGCCACAATTTCTCGATGTCGGGCACCTCGTTGTTCTTCGTGTACAGATCGTATTTGCTGAAAACGCGATATCGTTCGATAGATACTTTTCTCTTTTTTTCTATCTTTATCTCTCTACTCACTTAAACTCGACGATCCATTTTAACGTTTCCATATCTTTCGAGGTGCAAAAGTGCATGTAGTCGCCACCCGCGTGCCACGGATAGAACGAGTGATAGCGAATCATTGCCAAAGCCTCCTCGGGTAGTTTGCAATTGTTGTGCACAAGAACGCGATACAAATACTCGTCGTGGCCCCAGGACATGAGCAAGTTGTCTATCCCGCATTTCGGCTGGTACATACCGTATTTCGTGCTGAAACGGAACGATATCTCATCTTCCCCCCCTCTTCTGCCTCTCCTTCTCTTCTTCTTCTTCTTTTTCTCTTCCTTCCTACTCTTTTACTCACTTGTATCGACAATCTTTACCGTCCGGATTATCCTCGAAGCTCGTATCCCTGTACACGATCGAGTCGGCCCAGGCGCAACCCACGGGAAACGTATCGCCCACCACTGCCCACTGTGGCTCTCCGAAAAACGCCATCACCTACTCGAGAAAAGAAAATAAAAGAAAAGAAAGGAAAGGAAAAGAAAAGAAAAGAAAACAAAAGAAAAGAAAGGAAAATAAAAGAAAAGAAAAGAAAAGAAAAGAAAA
>NW_006263352.1:69763-74904 GCF_000469605.1 Apis dorsata | reverse complement strand
AAACAAAAGAAAACAAAAGAAAGGAAAAGAAAAGAAAACAAAAGAAAGGAAAAGAAAAGAAAAGAAAACAAAAGAAAGGAAAAGAAAACAAAAGAAAACAAAAGAAAACAAAAGAAAGGAAAAGAAAAGAAAACAAAAGAAAACAAAAGAAAACAAAAGAAAGGAAAAGAAAAGAAAACAAAAGAAAAAAAAGAAAACAAAAGAAAAGAAAACAAAAGAAAACAAAAGAAAGGAAAATAAAAGAAAAGAAAAGAAAACAAAAGAAAAAAAGAAAACAAAACAAAACAAAAGAAAACAAAAGAAAGGAAAAGAAAACAAAAGAAAACAAAAGAAAACAAAAGAAAACAAAAGAAAACAAAAGAAAACAAAAGAAAGGAAAAGAAAAGAAAACAAAAGAAAAGAAAACAAAAGAAAACAAAAGAAAACAAAAGAAAACAAAAGAAAGGAAAATAAAAGAAAAGAAAAGAAAAGAAAGAAAAAGAAAAGAAAGGAAAGGAATTTTCTTCCTCCACTTCCTCCTCCTCCTCCGCTTATCCTTACCTTGCCCAGATCATGGATCAACCCGGTCAAGTGGAACCAATCCAAGTCGGGATGCTCTTTCCTGATCAATTCAGCGGTTTGGAAAGCGTGCACGATATTCGGCAGATCGGTGTCCGGATCGCTCTCGTCCACCAAATTGTTCAACTTGGTCAAAGCCTCCTTCACCGTCATTTTCAACTTGTCGAATCGTAACCATTCCTTCATACGTGCTAAAAGAAGGAAGGGAGAGATCGATTAATAAAATTAAATAAATATGGAATATCGTTATACCGTTAACATCTTACTCACATCGCACGAACTCGACAGTTTGATTCGAGTGCATTTTCTGATAAGTCTTTCTAACGCGCTCCTTGACCGGATCGTTCCGATCCTCGGAGTAATCTCTGAACTCCCTTTTCAATTTTCCCGCGTAAACGGGCTCCGGCCGATACTTATCCGAAGGATCCAAAATCCTCGCTTGTTGTTGCTGCCTTTGCGGCTGTAACTGTCGTTCCAAATTTCTCTAATTACCTCTAATTTCCCTCTTTCTCTTCATTTTTGTCTTTCGAAGCCTCTCGAGAACGAATGTTTGAAACAAAGTGAACAGGCAGAGAGAGAAAAACGAGTTAATTCCCCCTCCGCCATTTTTTTTTTTTTTGGCCATTCATCGTTTTGTATTTGTCATATTTCGTATCTCGATCGACGAAAAGGAGGGAAAAGAGAGAGAGAGACAGAGAGAAAAGACGTAAAGAAAATTAAAGAGATACGAATTCTATCTTCGATAGCTGTTTCGATTCGTCGTCCCCCTCTCGCCCCCTCGCATCTCTTGTTGATACACTTACCAACGTTTGCGTCGACATCTATCTATATGGCTATATTCCGACTGATATTGAGTATGCAACACTGACTGACTGACTGACCGGTCCCATGCGACCGAGTTAACTTATAAATCTGAGGCAATTCACACTTGACCTCTGCTTGATCAAAGTATGGTCACGTGTGTAATATTCCATACACGTTATCTCGATCCGACACATTCGCACGCGTTTCTAAACAGACGAACGCACGAGATAGAAGAAAAAAAAAAAAAAAATAAAAAATATCGTGGAATTTAACAATTTACCACTAATGCACTCTCCGATAGTATCCCAATCTCTCCCCCCTCCCCCCCCTTCCGTTTCTTCGTCCAATCGATTCGTCGCCTCCTCTTTCTTCTTCCTCTTCTCTCGGAGGATCAACCGATTTTTCCTCTCCCTCTCCCTCCCGCAAATAGTATTTATTTTCGTTCTTCCATCATTATCATCGTCATCATCGCGTCCCAGTTTTTTTGCGCTTTTGTGGCACCCGCCATTCTTTTTTCCGAATCGATATTCGACCCGTAAGTAAATCGAGATTCCTCTTTGGTCAACGCTTTCCTCCCCTCCCACCCCCTTTCATGAAAGCAATCTTATTTCGAATTAATCAATGCCGTTATATAAAGCGACAAAAGGCATAATTTGACGTAATCGCGTCAAAAGCGACGCACAAAGATATCTGCGGGATGCGTGAATGGTATTCTTTATTCGGTGAGAGAAGAAGAAAAAAAAAAGAAAAAAAGGAAATATTCCTTCGTACTTGGCTACGAGAATGGTACGAAAAATAACGAATTACGTTACGTTATTCGCCTTCTATTCGCTCGTGAAAAGTCACTCTGTTTCATCCATTTTATTCCTTCCTTTTTTGGGGAATAGAATTTAGGGAGAAAGAAGAAACTAGATAGGAAATCGATCGATCCTCGACTTCCAACTCCAAATCGATGAAAACTGTTCCTATCTTCCTACCTATTTACTTTTCTGGCGAGAGAGAGAGAGAGAGAGAGAGAGATGTAGTTTAAAACAGGTGTTTTCTCTTTTTTCGCGTCTCTTCCTTTGTAGCCTTTTTGCGTAATTCAAACGATCCGTTCTCGATTTATTAAACTCAATTAGGCGACAATTGATTTGGCGCAAATAAATCCTCGTGGCAGTTTATATTCGATCGGTGTTAAATGCATAACGCATCGATGCTATTTTCATACTACGAATTACCGAGGAAGAACTACTTGGCTTACTTATTTAGACGATAGAAACGTTCGAGAAGATAGGATAGGAAGAAGAGGATGAGAGAGAGAGAGAGAGAGAGAGAGAGAGAGCGAGTGGAAACGATACTCGGAATAGATACTCGCGCGTTTTGCATCATTTGCTTTTTTCTCTCGTGTTTGCGTTCAATCCATCGATACCGCGCGTTATTATATTCGACATAGTGGAATAATACTTCGAATCGATAACCTTTGATGTTAAATATAATACAATATGTATCGTGGAAAACAAAATATTTATCCATTAAACGGGGGAAAAAAATAACGATGTTTCTCTGCCGAATTTTATAAGAAAGAAAAAGAGATACGATCGGTTAGATTTCTTCACCGCGTCGATACATCGCGATACATCGATTATCGAACGATGCTGTCGAGATGTTTACGATTACGAAAATCGATGCAAGTTCGATCTCACGAATTGAATCACGATGATTCGGGTCGCATTTCCGTGTCATCGATTCATCTTTGTTCGTATATATATATATATATCTTATTCAATTGCGCGTTATATTTATATTATATATATATATATATATATCCGTGGTCGGATAAAGGAGAATAAATAAATTACAGCTGATCAACAGTACGATATCTTGTTAAAACTTTCTTCTTTTTTATTCTTCCATTTTTCTTTTCCGTTGATTTTTTTTTTTTTTTTTTTTTTTTTATTTCTCATTGGACAAAAGTTATATTAAATTGAAAAGGGATTCGTATCAAAAACGACCCTTGCCGATTTGTTTCCTTGTTCGGAAGAAACGGATCATCAATTTACATTTTTCACTTACAAAATGATACTCGTTCCGTATCGTTACGTACGAGCACAAACGTCGCGTTTTTTTTTTTTTTTTTTCTTTTCTTCTTTTCAATCGCGCAAGAAATGATATCTAATCGAATCTTGTGAAAATCGAGGTGAACCTTATATAACGACCGAAGGATCGTTTCCGTTACGAACCCTTCGATTATCGTCGACGCATTCGTTAATTATCAACATAGATATCCTCGAAACTATGTATACATACGTATTTACACGCACACTTATATATAACTTGTATGCGTACACGTATATATGTATGTATATATGTGCCGTACGTGTAGATAAGTTTTTACGCGCGTATGCAAATACGAGGAGAACGCTTTCTCAAGATGAACTCGAATCCGAATACGAGGAGTTGCTTCCCTTTCGTCGCGCGCTATGATGATGCCTTCGAGACGGTGTTCGCGACGGAGACCTATGCTTGGAAGAGGACTTCTTGCTCTTCTTGGATCTGTGTGATCGAGAACTGCTCGGACTGTCGTGGTTGCTGCGACAAACAAACGATGAATGCGAGAGAAACGGAGGAAGAGAAAAGATTGATGAGAGGAGGAAGGGGGAGAAGGGAGAGGATAGAGAATGAGAACGAGAGAGTGAGATAGAGAGAGAAAAGAAGAGAACAAAACGGAGAGTAATTAACCAACTGATAACGATCGAGCGTCGCTACGTCGTAATGTTTTACGCGTGATCTGAAATCGATCGAAAAAGTCGCGTTACCTTCTGTGAGAACTTTTCTTCTTTTTATGTTTCTTGTGAAACTTTTGCCTATCTGTGTAACTTCGACTTCCGCTCGGACTCCTCGATCGCGGCCTAGACCTTTTCCCGGTCAAATCGGCGCTCTTCAACCTGTCCATTAATGAATTTCCACCTGTGCCCCTCGAGTCGCAGGAGGATTTTGCGTCTTCCAAGGACGGCGAGGGGGACGGCGNGGGACGGAGTGCACCTCGTCCGAGTCGTCTTTCCTCGCCCCTGTTTGATTCGCGGTGTTGCCCGCCGTTGCCCCGCTCCCCTTTGGTAAACCGCTACTCTGTATCTGGCTCAGGAACGCAGCCGCTTTCTTCTTCCTCTCCAACTGAAGCTGCCTCTCCCTCGAGGTGGCCGCCAACTTATCCCGCGCTGCCGCCACCAATTTATCCTTGATTCTATCCTCCGCCTGCTTGTGCCTGATCTCTTTCTGGCAATCCTCCAGAATCTCGTCCGTCAGATCTACCAATTCCTTTTCCTCGTTCCTCCACTTTTTCTCCGACTTCCACGTTCCACCGACCTCCTTCTCCACCGACGTCGACCCGAGAACGACGAGCGTGCACTGCTCGTTCGAGTCTTGCGGCGAGCTCGGCTTCGAATTTCCATCTTTGCCCTCCTCCTCCATATCCTCGTCGCTCTCCTCCAACAAGAGCGAGTTTGCCTTCTCGACCATCCCCGTCTCCCCGTCCTTTGGCTTCTTTATCGAGAACGACACCGTCGCTATCTGCTTTACACCCTCCGTGCTCGCCCCTGTCGTTGTTGCCGCCGCTGTCGTCATCGTCGTCGTCGTCGTCGTCGTGGTCGACGTCGCCGTCGCCGTCGCCGTCGCCGTCGTCGTCGTCGTCGTGGTCGAGGTCGTCGTTGTCAGCATCATCATCGTTGTCGTCATCGTCGTCGACGATATGTTCGACACTGTGGACATGGTCGACATGGTCGTCGTAGTCGTAGTCGTCG
>NW_006263352.1:67651-69696 GCF_000469605.1 Apis dorsata | reverse complement strand
TCGCCGTCGTCGTCATCGTCGTGGCGGTCGTTGTCATCGTCGTTGTCGTCGTCATCATCGTCGACATCGTAGCCGTGGTCGTGGTCGTGGTCGTCGTGGCCGTCGTGGACGTCGTTGTCGCCGCTGCCCCCGCTGTCGTCTCTTTCAATCTTGGCTCGCACTTCTTTTTCGCTTGTATCATCTTCACCCTCTTCTGCACCTCCTCCATCCTTTGCTGTTTCTTCTGCAATTCCTCCAACTTCTTTTGCTTCTCCTCTTGGGGCTCCTGCTTCTGCAACAACTCCTCCTCCGTCAATACCTTTGGGTTTACCGCGCCCTCGTATATCGTCAACTTATGCGCGTAATAACCGTGATACTGATGCGACAATTCGAGAAAATTGAATCTTGGGTCTCCTTTGTTCTTCACGATCGCCTCGAAATCCCTACCATTTTTCGCCACGTAACTCGCCATTTTGTCGATAATTATTTGTACATCCGCCGGTGGAACGATAAAAGAAGGTCTGCTCAATTGCTTCTGAGACGTAGATCCGTACGGTACCAACGGTAGCTGAGTTTCGCTCGTCGTTATTTGCGACGTTGCCATTTCGTTCGCGGATGGCAGTATATTCGCCACAGTGATTTGTAACGGCGACTGTATCTGTCCATTCGGCCCGTATATCACCGGCCCGTGGGAGTACTGTACAGGTGTGATTGCTGTCGTAGCCATCCCTGTCCCCGCTGCCGTCATCGCCCCTGTCCCCGTAACCGTATTCGAATAAGCATTATAGCTCTGTGAAAAGCAAGAATTATACCCTTTTAGATCCCTTTTCTTCCACTCAATTTCTTCCATCTTCAGACTATTCCTATTTTATATATATATATATATATATGTTTATGTACCTGTCCTGGCACGTGATGATAATATCCAATACCGGTGGCCGATTGAATAGTGGTTTCGGAATGTTGGGCCGGTGCTTTCGACGGTGGTGGTTTCCCGGTTATTTTATTTACAAGCATGGAATAAGCGCAATCCGCCGATGGTTTGTATTGTATACTCGGTATACTGGGAGCCTGAAAACACGGATGAATTCGAGGTAAATTACCATTAAGCGGTATCAACGGTTTCAAAAACGTACGAATTAACTTTATCGACGAGTGGAGAATACACACCGCTTCGATCTTGGTGAACGATGACGCCAAGCTCGGATGAAGATACGGTTCGTCGTCTTGATCGGATGATCCTTCTTCTTGTTCTGAACCATTGAAAATGAATGACAAGTTTTAACCGGGACGTTCGGATGTATATACAAGTTTACTAATGATTCCTATGCGTTACAAAGGTTAAATACGGATCAACAAATATAACGTGGAAGTACTTACGGATGGAAAAGCTAAGTAGAATCAAAGTAGATGTGTGGTAAATAAATCCTGCTTTAACTCTCTTCGATTATTTTAACACGATACAATAAACAATTTGAAAAATTTGTTCCGATTAGATGTGAGATTATTTTAAATAAAAAAAAAAAAAAAAAAAAACAATATGCGTACCGGATTCTTCCTTCTCCGGCTGTTTTTCGGGATTATATTTCCCACTCTTGATCGCGTCCAATATACATCTATAATATTGATGAAGCCGACCGTCTATCGAGAGGAAGGAAAATTGTGGATTATTCGCTTGCTTCGCCTTAATCAGAATCTCCATTTGTCCACCTTGACGACTTATGAACAACGCCGTTTTTGTTATGATGGCATTCAGTTTTTGCGTTTCCGGCTATTTCGTACAATGAAAAAAAGAAAAAACGAAAAATAAATATCATATGTACTCGTACAACCGTGTTAATTAAGATTTTCTCTTACGATCGATTTTATACTTTTTTTTTTTTTTTTTATTTGTTACCAACCAATGGAATGCCCTCTGGAATTTCTAGATCGGTCGGTGGAACGAAAGCCTGATCTTCTTCTTGAGAACCCTCCGATCGTTTCGGACTCTGCGAATCGTCACACGCGATTTTTGATCCGTTTCCCTCCTCGTTGTAATCGTATGCCACTTGACTGTACGTATTCTC
>NW_006263352.1:63698-66965 GCF_000469605.1 Apis dorsata | reverse complement strand
TCTTCTTTCATTTTCGATTTCGATATAAATTTCGTTTATAAATATATATATATATATATATATCGCATACATTATCTCTTTTACTCACCGTGATAAACGGAATCTTCCATTTCATTATTATAAAGAGACCGATACCGCTCTTCGTCGCATAATTGTTCCACTTTTATTTCATCTTCCGTCAAGATCGTTCGTTGATCGAACCCACCTGTCGGTGGTTCGTATATCCGCAAGTCCCCCAGAGCACCGCGTCCATCGTATCTATACACATACATAAATCAATTTAAAGGTAGAAGAGATGGTATGCATAGAATTCGGAGAATTTGCCCGATTGCGGCATCTGGAAATTAATGTCACGAAGCGAACCCTGCTTGAGTCAAAGTCAAAATTTCTCTGAAATAGAATACAATTATACTCCATACTCGATCACATATTTTTTTTCTTTTTTCAATATTCATCCCGTTTATCTTTGTTTTCTCATTATCGATTTGGAAATCAACGTTTAAAAATTGTCAATACAAATTATCGAAATTATAAAATCGTAACAACGACGATAACGATAAAATTGTTGATCCATTCATTCAAACTCTATTACGAAGAATATTGATAGAAATTTTTAATAACCGATCTCACGAAACGTATATATCTTTCTCGTCGCGTTTGTTCGATCAACAACAAAACGAAACGTCTTACATGTACGACCGTTTTCAATTTTAGTAACGGATCCAGAAGCAGTAGCGAACAACAGGAAACGCGTTCTGCGTCGTTATATACGTCGTACATATATCGGTACGCCCGATTCTAGAACGCTAAAATACATACCATGCTGAACGATTGTAGTACACCTACAATCGTCAGCTGCCGATTGTCTCTCTACGCTGTGTCTCACCTTGCTGCTGCGCCGACGGTCAGCCACAAACACCAACGTCATGAGAGCACGTTGCTCTACGGCCGTGCAGAGCGCGTATATATCGCGCTTCCACACCGCCTGTTCAAGCAGCCAAGACACCTGCAGAAACCTTAAACAGTCTCCAAATTGCTTATCCGTACGTAAACCATTTTTATGCTTGAATTTTCCCAATTGCTGCATTTCGTTTAGCTTCGATTAATCGTTCTTCTAAAGGTTATATGTACGGTGCATTTATGTAAGAATAAATATCCTAGATGATAAATTTGTCTAGGTTAGGGAAACGGACCTGTCTATTTTCAACGTGCTATCGCCCATCCATGGTATCAAATGCTTTCCTTGATCAATCATTTTCGCCTTGTCATCATCTCGAAATAATTTGCAGCTATATCCAAACACCAACAGCTCCTGTGGTTCCTCTTCTCCATTTCTTTTACGCAGAATGCCCGAATCTACCATCCAACGCTGACTTTTCGATGTCGCCATTTTCCATCCACTGATACTACTCGAGTTTGCGTTCCACCTTATATATATGTAAGTGTATATGTTCAAAAGATAGCCAATAGAATTGAAGTTAGCTGCGAAACGCTACCAATACTGTGCCGATAATTTATATCTCTTCGAAACACGAATATTAACCAATTTCTACGATTTTCCTTATTTTATCGACATATATTTATCGACAAACGAATGGAAAAAATATACCGACTCAAATTTGTTGATTTAATTTAAACGTCGATCTATAACTATAATAAAATCATATATATATATATATATAATTATATTTTATCAAATTATCATATTAACAATGTCTTTCCTTCGTTTTTCTTATTCACTCTCCCGAAGATATAAATTTTTATACTTGATGATTCTTCTATTATAATCTACGTCTTATCTATCCTTATATAACAATATATATATAACATTCGTTGAATATCGAGATACGAGTTACGTTCTATTAAAAAAAAAAAGCCGAGAATATTATTATTTCTTTTCTTTTTTACATTAAAGATTAAGACATTGTAATCCTAAGAAAAAAAAAAATCATGAAAGTATGTATTAATTAATGTTCTATCCTTTGTTACGCGCCAAAAGCAAGTGCAGAAAAAAAGGAGAAATAATGGAAGAAAGATAGAGATTGGACACAATTTGGAAATCAACGCTATTTCCAAAGTGCGGCGAAATATAGAAATAATCATAGCACCATCTGTTGAGTTCTTTTCGAGATATGTCTTTATACTCGAAAGATGGCGTCGATAATCAATTTTTATCCTATATTTGTTCTCCTTTTATTATTTTCTATCCTTTTTTTTTTATATTTCATCTATGGTATTTAGAAATAATGATATTAAATGTTTCCAATGTTTTACCATATATCACACATACATATATACAGAGGATACGTATTGGATAAAAATAAAGCATATTTTGTATAATTCATTATCATTCGTGTAGTTAAATTCCGTGTAAGATATTAAATAAAAAACTTTTTTTTGAGATATATGAGTTTGCAACACATTCGATATAATATGAAAGTCAATATGAAAAAGTAAAATTAAAATTTGGCAATATAATTCATAGAAATCAGTAAATCAGGATATTGTTAGAAAAATTAGATATATTTACGTCTTGTAAAATGATAGCACATTCATATCTGTAATTCCTTTATATTAATTTTAAATCGAGACAAGTTTCGTTTCCGAAATAAAATTGTCGTAAAGCAATAACAATTATTTTATCGAAAAATCGATATGGAAATTGTTCGTATATGTCATTTACATATTTGTTTAATCTCGCAAAATACTTGTAATGAGTTTGTATAAGAATAAAAATACAAATCGTTCGAGGATAGTAATTACTTTAGCAAAAAGTATGGAATGTAGATAAATAATGACCGTATACGCATTACACAATCCTTGATATAAATCGATATCGGTCATTTCGGAAGGCATGTTACAATCGTTAAGTCATTATTCATTGTTTCGTGTATTATGTACTGATATGCACGACCAATAATACTGGCACATAAGTATAATACATATAATTTAATTTTTATATTGTACGTTTCATTCTTCCCAGATATTCGTCATTGCTTCATCTGTGTCTTTTCTTAATGGAAAACATTCATTTTCAAATAATATGATATTTTCGTGATTTTTCAAAATTCATTAATTCAATCAAAAAGAAAGTCAATCCATTTCGATCAATCGCAAACCAGTACATGCATAATACACAATCAATCATACGATAAATGCGTTCTTTCATATACACCTTCGAATGTTAAATTACAAAACTGCGATTATTTCTTCTTCTTCTTTTTCTTCTTTTCTTCCTTTCTTTCTTTCTTTCTTTCTTTCTTTCTT
>NW_006263352.1:62799-63433 GCF_000469605.1 Apis dorsata | reverse complement strand
TTTTTTTTCTTTTTTTTTTTTTTTTTTTTTTTTTTTTTTTTTTTTTTTTTTTTTTTTTTTTTAAGAGAAATAAAGATCTTGCGTCAAATCATATATTCTTAATAATTATGCAGGCTGTTTATTATAATAAACTTGCTCGAAAGTTTGTCAAGATTATCGATAAAATACTTTTAAATATTATATTGTTGATCGCTTGATAATGTATTTTATCGTAGAAATAAAAAAAGATCTATTGTAATTTATTTATGTATATAAGTATATATTATTATCTAACAAATAATCGATTCTGTAATCATATTAAATCATTGCATTATTCTATTAATATCTAACAAAAACCTATTTCCGAAAAATATTTTAACAGAAATAGCCGCAAATTCTCAATTAGCGTTTTGTCATGAATACACAAACTTCAATCGAAATTAACAATATCGAAATTGTGCAAATAGGAAGTTTTTCTAATCCTATTACAAAATATTAAAATATTAAGTACGCTATAATGAGTATTAAATGAGTATTATTATATCAGATAGTTAAGGCATAAAACCACGAATTGTACATTCACGAATATAAAAGACACAATTATATTATTACATTAAATAATAATTTCAATTCCTGGTTTCTGTTCCTTCTTGAT
>NW_006263352.1:56138-62541 GCF_000469605.1 Apis dorsata | reverse complement strand
AAAAAAAAAAAAAAAAAAAAAAAAAAGAAAAAGAAAAATTCCTATTACGATTAATTAAATATTCGAATGAAAAAAATTTTTTAATTTATTATTTGTTGCATCTAACTGAGAACAGTCGAATGGTGTATGTATTTTGATGGATCGTCATACGAGAATCAAATGATGTATCGCGCAAATAGGATATGGAATATCTATTATTTTAAGCGCTGTTTATCATTTACATTTACTTTTACCATCAAATAATTTTTTCCAAAGATCAAATTGTTCGCTATATTTGACCATATGAATACTAATGCCTCGTTGAACATTACACGCACTATATGAAATCTTTTTATTTAAAAATTCATTAGCGTGTGTCCTTTTTATTCCCAATTTATCCGCTACTATACCAGTCACAAAAACATCTTCAAGTTTAAGATACGTTTGATCCAATGCAGCATCATATAATTTACGCACAATATCACTGGATAAGAGATATGCTGGTCCGGTAGTAAAGTCTGGAAATACGGCATGTTTAAATTGAGCTTGAGACACAAAATATTTGCTTTTCTTATTTCTAATCGGTTTCCATTTTTTAGCCAATCTTCCAAATATTACGTTTTTATCTCTCGCATGTTTAATTGTAAAAGCTTGCAAACGTGGAACATTAATAAACATATCGTCATCAGTCTTTAAAAGAAATTTAACTTTGGAACAATAATTATCCACCCATTCAAGAGTAGATATCGTTTTAAGCGTCAAATTGGAATAGGAATCTAAAAATTTTCCGCGTATCACGTCGTTGTAAGTTTTTTGCTCTTTTCTCAAAATCGTTTCCACTTTGGAATCCATAGTTGCACCTAACATGAATAAGATACTGATATCACTTCTCTGACCAAAATGACCCCATGTTTGTCGTATCGCCATCCTAGCTTCTAGATGGGTCGGTGCAGACATTATTATGATTACCAGATCCATTTCTTTACCAAAATTTGGGCATTTTTCTGGAATTGGTACCATATGACCAGCTTCATAAATAGCACGCGCAGAGCATTCATTTGAAGGAACAGAGACATCTTTGGTCTCATTTATGATCTTTTCCACTCGTGTCTGTGACTTTTCGTTGCTTTGCTTGGAAACAAGAATCGATACGTTTGTCGTCTGAGAGCTAGATGTTGATTGCGTAGTAATCAAAGAATTTGAAAGATTACTGACATTTTGTACGTTATAAGTGTCGACGATTGATAATTCAGGGGAATCATTCTTGGACAAAGATCCTATACGAAGCTCTATAGTGACATTTGATCGTTGCTTATAAATTTCCTGAGATGTAAGTCGGCCTGAATAAAATATAAAGTTTATGTTAAATATATTAAGATATATCAATCAATGATAACAATAAATATTAAATTAATTTCGTTTTTCATAAGTAAACATAAAATATTATTCGAATACCAGCATAGCATACTTACTGACATTTCGTGATACATTATATTGAGGGACATCGTAATAAGTGCGATAATATGCATAAAAAGTCAAACAAATCAATCCCAGGATAACAGTTCGCAAAGAACGACTACGAAAATGTAGTAATTGATACATGGTGATTTTTTTTTTTTACCCGTTTATTCCTTGTTTATTCCTTCGAATTTTTCTTTCTTCTTCATCTACATTATTATTATGCTATCCGATCGAGTTAACAATGTTACGAGTTTCTTCCACAACGGTGTCGAATGTTGCAAAACTAATTGACAGGTATTTAGATAAAGGGATTATTTTCATATTATTTCATTTGAGATGATTATAGGAAAAATATTTCGATTTTTCTCTCATTTTCGTCTCATGATATCTAGCGTTATTTAGAACAGATGGTCGGTCAGTGTAGCAGCAATCATTAAAATCTTTTTTTCTTACAATCTCCGTGTTGATCTTTTAATCAAAATATCTTGATCTTTCATGCATTGTGTTACACATTGGTAACAAACAACCTGGTTTTTTTAGTCCAACTATCCGAAAAAGATGGATTAATATTTACACAAACGAATTTACGTAACTTCATACGTTTCGTAAGATAAAAGAATCGTTCTCACTGCCATTGTATTTATTTTTTACCACAATATCGACATATTTCATATCGATGACATTGAATTTCCGATCATCAATCATCATCGACTTTATATCGAAAATCGCAAGACTCGTTTTCAAACGAGATATTCGATTGAACCAGACTTATCGAACGATACTTTTTTCGCTATTGAATATTTCTATTTCCTTATTTCTCTTCGAGATGTCGTTATTGTTGTCGTTTTATATTTCCATTCGTTCGTCCATTTTATGAAAATCGAGAAAGCGATTGATCTTTCTTTTTAGTAAATAATTATCAGATTATTAATTTTAATTTGCATTGTGTGACTAGAAAAGACTAGAAAATTTGTGTGATTCGAATTAAATATAATCGGATATATATATCGGATTTATAAAATGAAAGATAATTATAAAATACTTTATTTTATATTGTGAAATTTAAAAAAAGATGATAAATGAATAAATAAGAAAATATTATAAAGAGAAATAAAAATGAAAGATAAAAAAAAATGCACACTTTACTAGGTATTTCGGCAAATTCGAGATTGTTAAACACAAACGCTTGATCAATAACCTATTTTTTTGTAACTGGCAAAATGCCAGAATTTCAACTGATTACGCCTACTGTAAGAGAAAGCAAATGGCGTAACCTTATCCTAGGTCAAGAATGTTTTCACAAAAAAATATTGTTGACTGAATAAGATAAATTGTTAACAATAGAACCGAATTATTGAATCGTTATAACAGGTTTGTTGTAGCAATATATCGAATTGATTCATTTGGTTTTCCTTTTTTTTAAGTATCGATCGAAATATCATCTATATATATATATATATAGATGATATATTATATATATTATCGAAAAGAATAAATGTGCTTATAAGAGTAACATATTAAAATAAAAAATAAATCTTTGGATAAATATTATGCGTTCTTGCAATCGAAAAATATTGTAATTATATTTAGTATCATTTATATTCGTAATTTTATTCAAACGAAATTATTGTTTTTTTTATTTTAAATTAGATGCACATATTTCGAGAATCGATAAATCGATTAAAAAAAAATTTGCAGTAATAATGTTGTAAGTCGATGTATATAAACAAAGAAGCAATATTACGAAATTTATTTGAAAACATCCAATTAAAATGTAAAATCATAACAAGAATGAATATTTTTTTTTCTAGAATTTAAAATATCTAACTAAAGTAAGAATTTCTAGACACTAGAGAGACTCTAGAGAGAATCCACTTGACCTAAAACACCGAGAAAACGTGTTGGTTTGTTAATGAATGGTCAATCAGGATTTTTTTTTTTTTGGATTAAAAAAACCATGTGATTTTTTTCTTTCAAAAAAACGAGAGTTTTTGTTTGCTGAAATGAGAAATAATTATTTTATAACACATCGATTAAATTCAATTATTGATGGAATTAACCTTATTAATCGTTGATAAACGAAAAATTTATTCGAAAATTTATTAAATATAAATTAAAGTAGAATATGACAAGGAAGAGAGAGAGCAAAGAAGAAAAGAATAAACTATTTAAGAAAATATATAGATAGATACGTATATTACATCGATATCTAAAGAGAAGAAAGACGGCGCGCTGCGACACGATGGCAGTAACGTCGGATGACCGCCAACATTGACAATCGCGCGCAACCAATCGATGGCCCACTGCCACTTTGCTTCTGCCTACAACCCGTCTTTCTTACTTTCTCTCTACCTCTCTTTTTAATCCCCTTCTTTGACACACCCCATTCTCTATTTGTTCCTCCACTCTTCAACTCGATTTACTTTATGCTCCCTTTTCACATTTTCGCTCCTATTTTATTACAATTATTTTGATCAAAGACTATTTTTTCTTCCTTTTTTCTTCCTCTTTCCACTTCAAGTTAGATTTCCAAAGTACAGACGATTATTCTTACAAGGAATATTTTCTCTTCTATTCCGATCATTCATCGAGGTAAGCGTGTAATCGTACTTTTCACAAAATGATATGATTTCCATCGTTATTCTTTGACTGCAACACATTTCACATACGATGTTTTTGAATACATATTCACTTATCTTTTTTTTTTTTTCTTCCATCAGTCTATTTCTCCTTGTTGCCGAAAGTTTATCTCTATCCTCGCGAGTGTTTCCCCAGTGATGTGCAACGTCAGTGGCCGCGTCGGCGTCGGCGTCGGCGTCAGGACATCAGTGTCGGTGTCACTAGCGTCGGCGCTATCATATCGGTGGTTGGTTAGTAGACGAACGAAGGCGGTCGAGTAACGTTGGGACACGTCGTGATCATTGAGAGTTCAATCCGTCCACTCTCTTTAACCTTCGTTCACACTTGTTAATAACGGTGGAAAGTTTGTAAATCGTATATATCAGAGAAAACTCTAAACTATCCTTTTCTTTTTTTCTTTTTCATAGATCGCATTGTCATATAACGACGCGTCTAGAAAAGTAACGAATAATTTGATATTTGTAACGCAAAACAAGATTCTCAGTGTATTCGAGCGCGATAACATGAACACAGGATGATCTGTCGATATTCGGGGACACTGTGGCCGTGTATTGCTTGAAAAAAAAGGTTGGTTTCAGTGGGTTTGTAATAACGATCGCAAAAGTTGTGACACGTGCGCATGCACGAAAGAGAACGAGAGTGCAAAAGAGGAAATGGGAATACGATAGGACACGAGCGACTGTATGCCAATAAGCAAAAGAGGGAAAGAGATCGAGCGAGAGATTCGCTCCAACAAGTAGATTCGTTTCGTTATTCCTGCGTGTCGCGACACACCCTTCAACACTGGATACGATCTTTCGTTTTCGCGTTTCGCAACGAATCGACGACATTACGTTTCGCGTACAAACATAAATTCGATTTCATTTGACGACGACAAAATTTCGTAACGAAAAGAACTTTGATTTTTACAGCAAGTTTTATAGGAATGAAAACGATTAAGGAATAATGAAATAAAAACGATTAGCATATCGAGAATTTGTAAAAGGATATCTACGAGTGAAAAGAATATCTATGATAATGAGCTATACCGGTGCCGGTAGTTGCGCGCGTTTCTACCCGTTGATATCGATGCGGAAGTGTCGATATAAACTGCGTGTATAATGCGTCTCGTTGACAGTTGAATTTTTCATTAACATTATATTCGTTATCTTTATAAAAAAAAAGAACGTGATCGAAAGAATAGAAACACGCGATCACGAATAGATACGATATAGATATAATATACTATATACATTTACAATTTAGTTCGAACATTTGTATATTTAAACGCACGTACGCGTGAAAAATATTAACGAGAGTTGAATCGAAGAGGAGAGGGTGTGTGTAAACATTGGACGCACTAAGAATAAGAAGAATCGATACGAAACGTATCAAGGAGGAACCACGTGTACGTGTTATTTATAGAATGGGAAATGCGCGGAAATGTGGGCCAATACGGGACGTTGAGAAGGAAGGAAAACAACGGCAAAAACGCGCGTGAAATATAAAGCGTATAAAGCGTGACCGTACCACGATCATATTAAGTCGGCGATTGAACTCGAATTTAAACCGGCATTCGACACTGACACGTTACAAGCGTTATTTACGTTGCGTTACAGATATTTGCATATCTATGGGTAAATGTGTATATAACTGGTTGAAGTTCATATATATGTATACTCGAGCACGCGATTCACTCTAAGGTAGGTTTTTCGAAACCGACATCTCATTTCGTCTCGCAATAATTGTCGCGCTCGTCAACGATCGCCAATTCGAATCAACCATCGCCGCGTTTCGTTTCGCGTGCATCTCGCGTGACTCGATCCTCGCGCAAGTCAATCCTTGATCGAACAAGGAAGTACTAGAGTGACGCGATAGATAGAGCAACAAAGAAAATGGAACTGAACAGAGACGAACGAACGAACGAATGGTGGCAATCGATATTCGTTTGCGTTTCAACCGTCCAACTTTCTTATCTCTTCTCTCCTTTCCTAATATTTTTTTAATTATCTTAATTACGAGCGTGCATCGATACACGCAAGAACGTGTATGTGTATATATGTGTATGCGTGCGCGCGCGCGCGCGTGTGTATACGTATATATATATATATATATGAATATTCCAAGATGAAAAGAAATTGATCGGATCGTAGGTGTGGCGGACGGAAAGAAGAAGGGATTGATAACCGATTGGAAAAGGAAATATCGAAAAGTATATATCCTGAGGGAGCAGAATGATCGATCCGAGCTCGTCAGAGTCGGAAAGCGAGGAGGACCAGAGTTCTCAACACGTCGGAAGTGTCGGTGGCGGTAGTGGCGGAGGCAGCGGTGGAGCTCGCGCAGG
>NW_006263352.1:54920-55720 GCF_000469605.1 Apis dorsata | reverse complement strand
GTTAGCCTCCCCAGGAGGCTCGATCCACGGACCGATCGGGACACCTCGAGCTGGCGGGGGTACCGGTCAGGATGCCGACGCATCTTCCTCTCTCTCCGCGGCGAGAAACTCGTTATCGCCGTCGATGTCTGCTGCCCAGGATGCGGCTAGTTACGCTCAGAGACCTACCAGCCCCTCGCCCTCTGTCGCCAGCGAGAAAACCGAAACCGATCTTCAGGTTTATATATATATATATATATTTTATTTTTTATTTTCCATTATTCTTTTTTTCTTTTTTATGTTAAGCTTTTATTAATAATTTTTATACGTTTCACAGGACAAACAGGAGCGAGAAGAAGAGGAAAGAAAGACCAGGATACAGTTGTATGTGTTCGTATCGAGATGCGTTGCATATCCGTTTAACGCCAAACAACCATTGGATATGACGAAACGTCCGCTAAAAGTGACCAAGCAACAACTCGAAACGATATGTTCTCGTTTTCAGGTAATCCTTCCTTCCTTTCTTCCTTCCTTTCTCTCTTCTTTTCTTATTCCTTATCTCAAGCGCAATTATTTACTTAGTTATACATCTGCTCTTATAATTTCAATATGGTATGTATATAAATATATAAATGATAAAGAAAGAAAGATCGCACGAAAGAAACCTTTTGGATAAGATAAGTAACGTAAGCGATGGAAGAAGCCGTATACCGTTTTATGCGTGAAATCGTCTATGAATTCACCTTTCTGGATAGCGATGAATTGATTCACCTTGATTTTAGAATTTTTAAAAATAGAGAATATACATATATATATATATG
>NW_006263352.1:51120-54825 GCF_000469605.1 Apis dorsata | reverse complement strand
GAGAGAGAGAGAGAGAGAGAGAGAGAGAGATTAATTAAATTTCATTATAATTTACAGAGTTTCCTAAAGGGAGAAACGCAAATAATGGCGGATGAAGCGTTTCGAAATGCGATACAGAATTACTACGATGTGTTTCTAACGTCGGATCGTGTGATGCAAATGGTTCAAAGCGGTGCTTGCTCGCAACTCGACTTCCGTGAGGTGTTCAAGGAGAACATAAAGATTCGTGTTCTACGCTTCCCGGAAATCGATGGATTGAGCAAAGAGACTGTACTTACGTCCTGGTTGGCCAAATTCGATTGTATCATGAAAGGTACGGGGGACGAGGAGACCAAGAGGCCCTCCAGGATGCAACAACAGTCTTTGATCTCGGAGATGATTCTGCCGAAGGAGCAGCTGTACGACATGTTTCAGCAAATTCTTGGCATCAAGAAGTTCGAACATCAGCTTCTGTTCAACGCCCTCCTGTTGGATTCAGCCGACGAACAGGCTGCCGCCATCAGGAGGGAGCTGGATGGTCGCCTCCAAAAGGTCAACGAGATGGAAAAGGTAGTTCAAATTTTTCCTCCCCTCTTTCCCCCTCCTCTCTTTCACTCTTTCATTACATTTTCAAATTCAAACATACCTACGTGTTTCCATAGAATCGCAAGCTTATGCCCAAGTTTCTCGTAAAAGAAATGGAGTCGCTCTACATCGAGGAACTAAAGTCGTCTATCAACCTGTTGATGGCTAATTTAGAGTCATTGCCAGTCTCGAAAGGTTCGACAGACAGCAAATACGGGCTGCAGAAGCTGAAGCGCTGCAATCACCGTCGTGAGCGCTCCCGCTGCCGCGGTCAGGGTTCCCTCGTTAAATTGGAGAGCGACTCCGCTGACTCGGAACCACAGCTAACCAAAATGGACGTAGGCCTCACCTTCCAATTGGCTGTCGTGGTTGTAGAGGTCAGGGGTTTGAAGAGTTTACCACCCAACAAGATCGTCTATTGCACGATGGAAGTCGATCGTGGTAAAAAGCTGCAAACCGATCACGCCGAAGCCTCGAAACCTATGTGAGTAGTAACGAATGTATCTATCCTCGAAACCATACATTCGAAAAACGAACCGAAAATAGTATATTTTCGCGTCGTATTCGAAGCGAAAATAACGTCCGAGCGGAATCGTTTTAAATCGACAAAAAACTCTGTTTGTTTTTATGTCGTTTTTTATGTCATCCTTCGCCACTCGTTCGCTCGTTTCGCTTTCGTCTCGCTCTTTTCTCTCTCTTCTTTCCATTTCTCTCCTTCTCCCACCCCCCTCCTTTTTCTCTCCTCTTTCTCTCTCTCTCTTTCTTTTTCTCTCTTTCGCCGCGTCGATTTGCAGGTGGGACACTCAAGGCGATTTTACCACCATGCAACCTCTACCGCTGGTCAAGGTTCGACTCTATACCGAGAATTCGGCGATGCTCGCACTCGAGGACAAAGAACTGGGCAAAGTGAATCTACGACCTACACCGTTCTCCTGTAAACACCCGGAATGGTATCGAATGTCTGTCCCGAAAAATTGTCCCGATCAGGAACTTCTCATCAAAGTTGGTTGCCGAATGGATAAACCGTTCAACATGAAACATTGTGGCTATCTTTACGCGATGGGCAAATCCGTGTGGAAGAAATGGAAGAAACGATACCACGTGTTGGTCCAAGTCTCCCAATACACGTTCGCAATGTGCTCGTATAAAGAGAGAAGGAGCGAGCCATCGGAGATGATGCAACTCGACGGTTATACGGTTGATTATATCGAACCCCTTTCGGCCAATCTGATGGTCGGCATGGATTTAGATGAGGGAAGGTACGCAATCGTGTTGTCTACACTATCGTAACGAGTTATTATCAAACTCGATCGATCGAATTATTTAATATTTAGCATTCGTATCTAATTGTATTTGATCGAAAATCATTATGACGCGATACGATACAATTCTTTTTACAGATTTTATTTTAACGCTGTTCGCGAAGGGGACAATATAGTATTTGCCGCGGATGACGAGAACGAGTGTCAAACTTGGGTAATGGTCATGTACAGAGCGACCGGTCAATCCCACAAACCGACCCCGCCTGTATCCGTGGCGGACAAAAATTCCACCATCAGTAAGATACAGGGAGACGCCGATCGAGCGAAAAAGCATGGAATGGAGGATTACATTAGCGCGGATCCTTGCAAGTTCGATCATCACTTCCTCTTCAAATTTTTGCAAAATTTGGTTCTGGATTATCGATTGAACGATCCGTACTGTTCTCTCGGTTGGTTTTCACCCGGTCAAGTATTCGTTCTGGACGAGTACTGCGCGAGGTAAAACGATTTCACACGATTACACGACAAAATAATCCAACATATTTTTTTACATATGTGCTTATATATATATATAATCCAACATGTTTTTTTACATATGTGCTTATATATATATGAAAAAAAAAGAAAAAATATCGTTCCATTTCGTTTTTTTTCACAGATACGGAGTTCGAGGATGTTTTCGACATTTATGCTACTTGAACGATTTACTCGATAGAATCGATCGCGGTTTAATGATCGATCCAACCTTGATTCACTTTAGTTTCGCGTTTTGCGCCACTCACGTTTACGGGAATCGCACGGATCGAGTCGGTTCCATCACTCACGAGGAGAAGGAAAAGTTTCAAGACATCAAAGAGAGACTCAGGCAAATTCTCGAAGAACAAATTACCAATTTCAGGTATAAACGAACGTGTCGTCGTATATTATAAGATAACAACGATTCATTTTCTTTCTATTAACTTTTATTAATTTCGTTAATTAATCTCGTAAAAACACAGATACAGTTTTCCCTTCGGTCGGCCGGATGGCGCGTTGAAGGCTACCTTGTCCCTGTTGGAACGAGTGATGATGAAGGATGGCGTCAGTCCTGTGCCTCAAGAGGAAGTGAAGACATTGATCAAGAATTGTCTCGAGAAGGCCGCTCTCGTCAATTATACGAAGCTCTCTGCCGAAGCGAAAATCGAAGACGATTTCAGCGGTGAGGTTTGCGTCCCGCCTAGCAAGAAACTCGAGGATCTCATACACCTTGCCGACATGTGCGTCGATCTGCTTCAACAAAACGGGGAGCACTATTCGAAGGTATTAGTTGGGTTTCTACAACTGAGTATCATCTTCTCTTGGATCCTCGAGAAGTAAGATCGCACGTTAGAATAAGAAAGGATAAACGGTAATCACGATCACGTCTCGCGTCCATTTTTATCATTTTTACTTACTAAATCGAATCGATCGATATGATTTGAAAAGATATACGGAATATTTACAACGTGTGCACGTTTCAAATTTTATTTTTCTATTTCTTATATACTTTCGTTTTGGTTAACGTGTATCCCGTATACGTGTTAATTTTCGTTTAAATTTGCAAGATTATGTTTAAAGATCAGATTGTATACGATTTAACTTGATCGTATTTACCGTTACTCGAGGATTCTTCGATTCAGGGTGACGATTCCATCGCCCCTTGACCAATACCCTCTCGTATACGTACATATGTGTGACGTCCAATATTTTCACGAGTCGCTCCTACTACACTGTACCGCAGGCGTTCGCCTGGTTTAGCGATCTTATGGTGGAGCACGCCGAGATCTTCTGGTCTTTGTTTGCCGACGATATGGACAAAGTGCTCGCCGAACAACCACGGGATACTTGGGACAGTTTTCCA
>NW_006263352.1:42179-50710 GCF_000469605.1 Apis dorsata | reverse complement strand
TTTTTTTTTTTTTTTTAATATTCTTTTCCTTTTTAATAAAATTTTAATAATATTATTCTTATATGTGTCTTTTCTTTCTTTCTTTTTTCTATTGTCGTTATTCCTTTTGAATCTCGTTAAAAGAGAAGAAGAAAAATATTTATTTCTTATTCGTAGATAATTTGAAGAACGGTAGATTTCACCAGCATCTTCGCGATACTTTTTCTCCGATGGTGGTGCGTTACGTGGATTTGATGGAAACCTCGATCGCACAATCGATTTATAAAGGTTTCGAGAAGGAGCGTTGGGAGATAAAGGGAAACGGGTGCGCGACTTCCGGCGAATTATTTTGGAAATTGGACGCCCTTCAATCTTTCATCCGCGATCTTCATTGGCCAGATCAAGAATTTCGCCAGCATCTAGAGCAAAGATTAACGTTAATGGCTTGTGATATGATCGAAACTTGCATTCAACGAACGGATGCCGCGTTTCAACAGTGGCTGAAGAAAGGCGTGACTTTTATCTCGACCGATTACATCATACCGTCGGAAATGTGCGCGATGGTAAACGTTATTCTCGACGCGAAAAACCAAAGTTTCGAACTGTGCACCATCGATGGCGTCGACGTGGTAACGTTCTCTTCGTTTCTCTCCGTCCGATTATTCCGATTTATCCTCTTTATCATTCTTTATTATTCTCGATCCTTAATTTATTTTCAGCACCAATATCACGCGAAAATCGACGATTTGATAGAGAAAACTTCGGCTGCTATGACCCAAGGAATGATCAACAAACTGGTCACGGTATTGGAGACGACCTTATCCAAATTGTCCCGTTACGACGAGGGATCCTTCATAGGTTCCATTCTCAGTTTGACGGTATTTTTTTTTTTTGTTTCATGCTTATTTTTACCAACCATCCAGATGATCGAGCCGCTTACAAAATTTTCTTTTAGAAGGTATCGGGAAGTGGGAAAGAAATGGGACAGGCCTACGTAAGCTTTACGAGGAATTGTATGGATCAAATTCGTGGCAAAGTCTTGGACGAATTATGGATTTTAACGTTCTTCGAGGTAATAAAAATTATTACCACGTTATGTTATTCTACGTTCTTTCTATGTTCGCAAAAAAGACCGTTAAGTTTCTCTCCCCTCCTTCCTCCCCTCCCCTCTTTCTTCTTTCTTCTTTCTTCTTTCTTCTTAATTCTCTTTACTTTTTTTCTCTTCACTCTAGCAATGGTACACGGCGCAAATTCAAATGCTGTGCACGTGGCTCTCGGAAAGACTCGACCATAGCTTACATCTATATCAATGTACCTGTTTGGCCCATATCGTAAAAAAAATTTACTCGGACTTTGAGTTACAAGGTGTTATAGAGGAAAAACTCAATTCGACGACATATCAGACTATATCTAAGAGGATGCAAACGGAAGAAGCGTCTTGTGCCTTAACGAGCGTTCAGAACGAAGAGTGAGTACTTTTTTTTTACTTTACGTTGCCTTTTTTTTTTTTTTTTTCTATCTTCTTTTTACCTACCGAGAACAAAGATACACGTTTCTTTTTCCATCTTTCTTATTCCATAGAGGTCTTTCGGAGAACGGTAACGATGACGAGGTAGAACGACCAAAACCAAAGGTAACGGTCGTGGAAACGGTCAACAGCGAGGACGCGAATATTATCAGCAACGTTACTTCGAACGTTGTTGAAAAAGTTGGGAGCATGTTTGGCAAGGGCATTGGTGGCTTTTCGACAAAATTTGGTGGACCTAGCTGGTTTTGATCATTCTTTTTATATTATTTTATTACTATTTTATTATCGCTTATCTTTTTCTCATTTTTATCTTTTATCATTTTTACCTTATTATTCAATATTATCATATTCTCGTTCCTATTTTCTATTTCTTCTTCATTTTCTTTCCCTCCTCGATCTTTTATCCCTTTTTCTTTCTCTTGTTCGTACTATTATCATATTTAAATTATAATTTTTACGACGATACTGATTATTATTATTATTATTATTATTATTATTATTATTATTATTATTATTATTATTATTATTCTATGTTATTCTCATCTTTGTCCTTATTATCATTATTATCGTTCAATCATAATCGATTATTACGATTATTATTACTTTTAACATTTGTTCATGATAACATTATATCGAACTAATAGATTGTTTCGTCTATAAATATGTATATAAACAGAACAAAAGTTTCGACAGCAGGATTGTCCATAGTACACTTTAGAAATTTGTTCGAATTAAAGCATTCTTCGAAGAAGAATCGTCATTCGTTACAATCGATCGAAAGGACAACCCTTATCGGTTAGATTTCACGAATTCTATATAGACTTTTCGACAAAACTTCGTTTCGTTGTTCGATTACGTTCGATTGTTCGTGTCCCGAAACGAAAGCATCACGCTTTTTATCTCGAATCTTTATCGATTTCTTACCTCGTTTTGGTCAAAATGTAAACAAGTAACGTGAGAACGAGTGCGAACGCGATCGGTGTAACGTCGAAAGGTCTTTTCCTTTGTCTTTCTCCATCTGTGCATCGATAAATATGTACTTTCTACTTATATATCTTTTGATCAAACTTTTATAGAAATAATATACCTCGTTTGTGCGGCAAATCTATCGATCCATCTGTTATGCTTTTAATTATTAATTTAACATCTACTTCGAAAATATTTTCTCCAAACGATTAATATACAGAAATCGTTCATCTTGATTGAACGAGAATTTCATATATATATCGTGCGAGAAAAAGTTTTACTATACAATATTCATTAATCGTATTTATTTATTATGTTAAATTTCGTTTTCTCTCTCTCTCTTCATTCTTCTATCTACATTCTTCTTTTTTATCCGTTGTATTAATATCTTTATCACAGGAATATCTAATGTTATTCGATTATTATTTTTCTGATGTAGTATGCATATATTATATAAAGCATTTAACATCTATAAACGAAAACTTGTCAACGAATACTTGTTTCTAAGTTTCGTTTGTTATTACGACGATTCAAAATTAACGTTTGATCTTTATATATATATATATTGTATTATATGAATTTGTTCGATGTATAAAAAGAACGCAGTCATGATTTTTTTTTCGTAAATATTAAATATTTAAATACGAAATCAAACGATCGTTGACGCCTCGAAATATTTTGTCTACCTCAAATTGTTCGCATATTGATATTAATATATAATCTCAATGATATACGAAAATAAAATTCAAAGTTACGTATAAAATAGAGAATGTATCGAATCGTCGAACAAACGAACGAACGAACGAACGAACGAACGAACGAACGAACGAACGTACGTACGTACGTACAACTAAAAGTATTAAAAAATAATTGTTTATAAAAGATTTCGATGTGTGTCTTCCGATCGATGTGTACTTTGGCCATTTCCAATGTGCATGGAACAAATGCATATACATTTATACGTTTAATCGTTTCGTTCCCGTTCAACGCACGAGGAAACAAACGTTAGTCATTAAATAGAGAAACGTTGATGAACGAAATGCGATAGCTCTATTTAAATACATATACCTTACTCGAGGAGAATGCGTGCTGCATTCAAGAACAGTTATTGATAGATGTTTATTTGTGTGTGTATATATGTATATATATATTGTATATATATATAAAAAATGTACATATATATATATACAATATATGTATATTAGCGAGACAAAACGATACAGACAAAAGGAGATTTTTATATCGTGTAAATTAGCGCGTTGAAATGATGTTTATAAGCATCGCTTAATGCGTCCAATCGTATGACACGTACGCCGAACCAGGCATGCGCCCGTGCTCAAGCGTTTTTAACCGTGTCACCGATAAAACATACAACTCTATTGTTCGATTCTCTTTCGTGTAAACAAATTTCCTAGATTATTATTTCGGTATCTGAATCTCTTGACGCGATAACGCGTTACAATTATCTCTTACTATTTCTTATCAGAGATGCCTTACGTATTCTCTCGTATCGATACCCGTAGATCGTTAGCTAAATATATGTTTCATATATCAATTGGCAATATAGTAATTGGTATTGTAACAATTTCGATAAATTATCACTTATACGATTAAATCAAAATTCGATCGAAAAATTCAATCTCTCTTTAAATATGGTTCACTTCGCTTCGTTGCGATCGTTTATCATGAGTATAAATACAGCGATCAATCATTTCGAAATGAACGTGCGTAACAAATAACGATTCGATATTTCCAATTCAAACGAATTAACTTTATGATTTAATAAAATCATGGCGATTATAATTTTTATACATTTTGTCAAAATATGGTCACCGATATATTTTTTTAAATGTCAAAAATGCGCAACGAGACGGGTATTTGTATCGGAACTCGGATACATTGAAAAACGAACGTACAATCGAGAGTAGTGAACATTTTTAAAAATCAAGTTAACTCAAGTTGTAACATACTTACAGCCGATGCTAACGGTACTACGATTATTTATGATCATTGTCATTCTTACTATCGATGATTCTCCTGTTATCTACGGCTAATTAGACTAGGACGATCAAAAAACGATCTCTTTTTGCTCCGAACCCAGTATTATATACGCTAGTCATTTCGATCTTTTCTTCATCCTTCCATTCCTTCTTCTATCCATTTTTTCTTTCTTTTTTTTTTTTTATTCTTTCTTCCCGTTTTACTTTTTCTATTCTATTCTATTTTACAGCTATATATAACGTACGTATACATACAGACATACACATATTCAGCAAAATATCGATTTTACAGATAAATTACTTTTACAATTACAAAGTAAAGGAATTAATTACGAAATCCTAATACTTTTCGATCCTCTCTTTGTTATCTTACTTGATCTCGATTGCGTTATCGTGATTTTATTAATTAAAATAGATGATCTTTTATCCTAGTTAGTATTTTATTCGATTAAACTTCTATGAAATTGTTGTTCTCTCGTTAATAAAAAATCCGACAAAGAATAATATCACGGTCTAGAACGTATACCCAAACTTAATTTCCTCCTCGAAATATCGATGCACGGAGAGTCATATTTGTCATTCATTCGTATATTACGTTTCACGAAACATTCTTATCCTCCGTTAATTCCAGCAAATTAATATTACGTACATTTGGAACGCGAGATTCTAAATACAATCACGATGCACAATATCTTCGCATACAATATTCTTGTATGAATATTAACATATATCTATATATGTATGTGTATATATATATGTTAATATACATTTTCTATAAAGGCAATCTTCATGCACGCAACACGCATTTTCACATAGCATTGTCATTGTACCATGAATGATTACTTTTTGTAAATAAACAATGTGCTAATGTTGGTATTTTGTCTCCTTGATCTAAGGATTCGTAATTCAATTTTTATTTCGTTCGAGAATAAAATTAATCCGATTATCGATTTAATTAATCATAAATTTTTCATCGATCGATATTTTCTATAAAAATAAAATTAATATGTAACATTTCCACGTGCTAATTTCAATATATTATGTATATATTATATATATATATTTTTTTAATATTTATTTTCATCTCTCAATCATATTTTCAATTCGCATAAACATTGTTCGCAAAATTTATATATTTTTATAACTATCAAAATTCTTTAATCTTTTTTTTATTCATTCGCGACATCGTGCGACAAATCAACAAAGAAACAAACGTACGTTGCACGTATACATATATATAAAACAACATGATGTTCGTAAGCGCTATTAACTAATATTATTGCATAATAATGTAATATAATTTTCAACAATCTAATTATTAATTCATTTTTCCTATTTCGCTTTTTTTTTTTCTTTCTTCTTTTTATCTATAACCGAAATTGACAATAAATAATCGCAAAATGAACAACACTATATATTCTATATATAAGTATATATAATATACATATTATACGTATGTACAAATACACGTTATACATTTATATACATATATATGTATATATTTATATGTATTTATATGTTTTAGAAAATAATTAAAATTTAAGAGTCTAAATAATCGAAATAAATAATAAAAAAGAAATAAGAAAAATAAATTTATTCTCATCTTTGGATATAAATTTTGAATAATTAAAAATAATTTTGAATAATTTATATTCAAATAATTAAAATTAAAAGCAATAATTTCTGTTTTTAATTTTATATTCGTGCTATATTCATTATTACTTTACTTATATGTTTTGTCGTATTCCAAATTAACCGCGAATTTACTCGTGTTCTTCAATAGAAAAAAAATACTACTTCATTAGCTGTGATTGGTCAGATCATAATCTCCACGGTTTATCATTGGTCAGAAAAAGTGGCGCTTCCTATTTATTGTCGTCATCATTGTAATCGTTATTAATTAAATAATATATTTACATTTTTTTAATAATTTCACAAAAAACTTAAAGAAAAAGTGTCAAAAATAGTTAAAATACAAAATAATTACATCATTGATAATCTATCCTTCGATTATATATTATAAATCATCGTATAAATCATAGCAAATTGGTTTCATAAGAGTTTGCCTATTGACCTTGAGCTGCTCTGGTACCGTTCCGCATTTCGATTTATGGTAAAGACGGAGTCACGAACCAGAGGCCCTGGCGACTCATGTGAATAACGACTTATAGAATAGTTAAATCGATAGAAACGATCTAAAATTTAATCAATTATTATCAATTTTTTGACGGCTACAATGTTTTCGGTAAATATATGTTAGATCAAAGAGTAAACTTGAGTTTAAATCTTAAAAAATATATGACATGCTCATAGTTTGAGAACAAAATGAAAAATTCATATTTTTGATTATTTATTATTTTTAGTCAATTGTAACGAGAGTTATCCGACGTTCATTTTCAACGTCAAAATGGAATGCCGTGCAGCAGGTAGGATTAACAATGACTATTATTCAAATATTCTTTTCTCTACTTGCGTTTGTTCGAATATAACCTATTTTTGCTTTGACACGATCATACTCGCGCCATTGGTTTTCTTATTCTTTAATAGACTTAACATTTGTAAAAGACATAGTTATTCGTTGCATTACGAAAGATTTTATCTAATTTATTATAATTATTTATAATAAATCATGCAATCTGATTATTATATGTTGAAGGACGATAAAGGTCATCCATATTCGAGATCAATTATTCGATGATAAATTATGTATTAAAACTTATGATATTCGATTCATGTTGTGTATGTACTGTTATTTGTAATGATTGTCAATTGTTATAAGAAAAAAAGTAAAGCTTCTTAATTATATTTTTTAACTATTTTTTTTTTCTACTTAATTTATATAATTTCGATATAGATGACGGTACGAGATGCTTTAAATTCAGCCTTGGATGAAGAAATGGAAAGAGACGAAAGAGTATTTTTACTCGGAGAAGAAGTGGCATTGTATGATGGAGCCTATAAAGTTTCTAGGGGCCTCTGGAAAAAATATGGAGATAAACGTGTTATTGATACTCCTATCACGGAAGCAGGATTTGCTGGTATAGCTGTTGGAGCAGCTATGGTATATATCATTAATTTCTTTCATAAATCATTTCATTTCTCTTTTTCTTTTTATTAATAATACTAACACTTGTTATACAATTAAATATTCTAGGCTGGTTTACGTCCTGTATGTGAATTTATGACATTCAATTTTTCTATGCAAGCAATCGATCAAATTATTAATTCTGCCGCAAAGACATTTTATATGTCCGCTGGACGAGTAAATGTACCAGTTGTTTTTCGTGGACCTAATGGGGCAGCAGCCGGAGTGGCAGCACAACATTCACAGTGTTTTGGTGCTTGGTATAGTCATTGTCCTGGTTTAAAAGTAGTATCACCCTATACTAGCGAAGATGCAAAAGGATTATTAAAAGCTGCCATTCGAGATCCTGATCCAGTTGTTGTGTTAGAAAATGAAATATTATATGGTGTTCAATACCCTATGTCTGACGAAGCTTTATCAAAAGATTTTATTTTGCCAATTGGTAAAGCAAAGATTGAACGTGTTGGCAAACACGTTACATTAGTGGCACATTCCAAAGCAGTTGAACAAGCTCTTCAAGCAGCGAATGAACTTGCAGGGAAAGGAATAGAAGCAGAAGTAATAAACCTTAGATCTTTAAGACCTTTAGATATAGATACTATTATACAATCGGTAGTGAAAACGAATTATGTTGTAACTGTGGAACAAGGTTGGCCGCAATGTGGTATCGGTGCGGAAATTAGTGCTAGGATTTCGGAAAGTAAGTTTTCCTAATTCGTTTTACATAAAAAATTTAATCATGCAAGAATAACGTTTATATTTTACATTTTATATTTTATATTTTATATTTGTTTTTTTTAGGTGAAGCTTTCTATCATCTTGATGCACCAGTAATGCGCGTTACAGGTGTTGATTCACCTATGCCCTATGCCAGAACATTAGAAAATGCATCTCTGCCACAAGCGAATGATATTGTGTATACAGTAAATAAAATACTAGGATTGGTACAGTAGTTATTTATATCTATTTTTAG
>NW_006263352.1:36588-41917 GCF_000469605.1 Apis dorsata | reverse complement strand
TCTCTCTCTCTCTCTCTCTCTCTCTCTCTCTCTCTCTCTCTCTCTCTCTCTCTCTCATTCTCACTCACTCAAATTTTACACAAATTATTCCTACATTACGATTTTCTCTCGTAGATTTTTCATATAGATAGGGAGTAAAAAGTTTCATATAGGTAGGGAGTAAAAAAATTAGATATATTAACAATTAATAGGAAGTTGTTTTGAAGTTGCTTAATAGAAAATAAATTCAACTTCCAATAATTGTACATATATAAAAATTCGTAATATAAATGTATAGTCCAATTAGAATATAGTTAGATTGTAGCATCAATATAGCGAAAAATAAAAAATAATTCGACTGTAAAATGCCAGAGACATAAAAAAATGTCATTATGGCATCATGCTGCCAATAATTTATGGTGTTTATTATAAGTATTTGATTTTGTTAGTATGTACAAATGTGTATAGTAATATTTATACATACTGGTGCGTAAAAACAAACTCGGATCGATTCGAGATAATACTATGTATAAAAGAAATTGAATACTTTGATTCCTTGATAGAATTTTGAACAATTTAACATAGGATTTTTAAAGTCTATCTATCGAGGTAAATTAATATCTTTGCACATAAAAGAAAAAGCTTATTGAAATACTGCCACATGAAATAAATATATATAAAGAATTAGTAAGAGTAATATTTCTCATTTTAAATTATTACATTAAAAGTGATTTTTAAAAGTATTCAATAAGTAAATAAATAGACAGATAAAATTGTAAATTCTGATGTATATGAAACAAATGAATAAATATACCATATTTGTTTATTAATTATTTATTATGAAAATTTAATAAATAAATATAGCTACATCTTTCTCGATTTGTTTTATTTTCTACATTTTACTTGTCATCATTCCCAATTGCATTTATTTTTTGCATTATATTTTCTTCATTAGTTGTTAATAGTCATGTATGATACATACGCAATAAACAACATGTAACAACAGTCATATAACGTTCAAAAGCATCTCTCAATTCATTGTCTCTGATAAATAAAATATTTAAAAAATTAATTAATTAATTTTTATAATTTTTATATATAATTATTATTTTCATATACTTATAATTTTTATAAGGAAACATCGTTACATTTTTTTTTTCCTGTTATAAAAATGTTTATTCTTTACCTAAGAACATCCATATCTAATGCACATTGAGTATAGACTGAAAGAAAATTTCTGAGATCTGTATGTGTCCAATTTACTTGACGCCATGGTTCTATACATTTTTCTACTAATTCCAAGAAGAAAAATCGTAAATCTCTAGAACGATGAAGATTACATCCTATTCCTAGAATAGCTCTTGTATACGAACGAAAATTTGCATCTATCTCTTGATAAATACTTGAACGTTCTAAAAGTAAAGGTTTAAGCTTGATGCATACCAAACTGTAAAGAAATAAGATACAATCCATGTATAATTTATAATTAAACGTATGATATAATTATAGTTTCTATGAAAAAAAGAAGAATAATAAGCTTACTGTTTGTGATGTTTATCATTTTCCAAAAGTACCTTACATTCTGCTAATTCCAACAAGAATTCTCTATCCAAATCAGTATCAAAATATTCCGATCCTACACAACGATATGTCCATGATGACATCATACTGTTGGCGCAATGATATAAATCAGGAAATGTCAGAAACTGAAGCTTTCTCTTATTCATTTCAAATCGAAGACATGCTACGAATACCACAGCGGCGTATCGCCTAATCGATCGTAAATATTAAATCAAATTTTATATATCTTTTAATACATGTATATGTAGATTAATACAAAAGAATAATAGAAATATATATAATAATAATATTTTTAATGTTACTTAGCAAGATCTTCAGAGAGCAAAAAATGTTGTTCAATATTGGCAGCCAAAGAACCTGGCAAATCTTCAACTACTTTGAACACTCTTTTTACATTGTCATATTGCCGACGACAACTTTTCAAAGTTATACCTGTTTTTTCCGATACCTCATCCATATCTTTTCTACTTTTCGATGTTAATTTTTTACCTAATAATTCTCTAATAACAACATCATCGAATTCATAATACCTACAAATTGTAATCAAAAGAATATATGTATTAAAAAGAAATATAAATGTATGTAAAGAATACAAGCAATAGATAAGTTTGTTTATACATTTCGATAAGCATCTGACTAGTTTGTGGTTCTATTTGAAATGCGAGTTGTTCACTCGCTAATTTAGTAGGAGTGTGAAGTAATTTTTCCAAAAGAGCATAAGTCCGATAATGATCAAGAATATCAGAAGCTACTAATTCAATCGGAGCATTTGTTTGATGACATATTCCTCGTTGATGTAAAATATTTACTGCTTCGCTTGCTAAATTAATAAAGGACAATCATATGAATTATACTTATATTTTATAATACAAATAAATATAATTTTATTTGACAAAAAATTCTATGTTTGTCAAACTTACAAGAATGACCATCAACCCAAAGTTGATATATTTCAGGATCAACAAGAGTATAATTACTGATAAATACGTCAACTTCGGATAGCATTGCGAAAACACAATTTTTTAATTCCACTCTTTAAAATTGCGCCCATATATAGGCTTAGCTATACATTGATTTAAAATATTGCATACATTTTTAATATCGTATATATTTATATTTATTATAACTTGTCCGAGATTAACATCTTGTTCCATGAATATATACGATGCTCTAAATATTTACAAACATTTACAATATTTGTGAAAGAGAAAATTGCACATATCACCTGCACAAAGACAATGTACAGAATAGAATGTTTAATTTATAAAACTTATCTATTATCTCATGTTTTGAAATATCAATATAAGATCAGATAAATTTTGTTATGCTATATTTTCTATGGTTTAACTTCGAAAATAAACGAGATTCGATCACAAACGAGAAATTGAATAGATGCGACATCTTATAGAATTTTGTATCACATTTTGAAATACCAACCTTAAATAGAAATAGATCAAAAATATTTTTTATGCCATTTAACATGATACAATTTAAATACGTACACTTAAAAAGTACAAAATAAAAACCTGTTCTTATTCACTTCATAACTTTACAAACTGAAATGAGAATATATTACACATTATCTAATAAAATTTCAATCTACGATTAAAATTTCTCTTACCTTTTTGTAAAAGAAAGAATAAAACATTAAATTATATTGAATATGTTAAATATTTGTAAATCCTATTTATCATCTAAATGTTTCTTTAATCCTTAATATAATAAATTAACATAATATAATAAGTAATTGAAAGATTTATCTTCTATGATAGAAAAGAAAAATAAAATGCTACATTTTTGTTAAAATAAATAGAATCATATTTACATAAAATCATTATTTTAAAAAGCATTACATTTTTAAAACTATTTTGCCTTCGAAACTTTAATTAAACGATAATCTGTAGATAATGAAGACATTCAATTCCGATATATGATTAAATTAAAGAAAAGAAGGAAGTATATTTAAATGTGGCTTATATATATAATAATCTATAATAAAGCTGAATGATCAATAAATAAATTGATTGATCAATATACTCAATATAAATTTTACGTAATTATACATTTTTTTTTTAATGAAATGTGATTTGTCACCACAATTTTCAATCGTAGACTAAAATTGATGGCACGTGTATTGCGATATACAATATTGACTCATCTCGTCACTAAGCTATAACAGTTTTTTGATTGGTCAAAATGTGGTAATCTCTTTTATTTATCACGCAAAATTGAAGCAATATTATTTTAAATATAAATGTTTATATCAAAATTTAACAAAGACACATATATATTTATCTTAATATATTATATCTATATTGTATTTTATATAAAATACAGCAAAACACAGCAAAAAGCAAAGTTGTTTTTTGAACGCATAAATTTTACAAAGTAAATATAGATAAGAAGAGGAAATAGCGAAAGAAGAATAAAAAAAGAATAAAAATTCGGAAATCAGTGCTATTTCTGGAATATCTCAGATGAAACTATAAATAATTTTATCTTTATCCTTTTCCTACTATTTGTTTTCCTTGTTTACATTTACCATTGGCACGTGACCAGACATGATCGAATACGGAATATGAATTGAATAAATATATACTCCTCTTTTAAAATTACATATATTTTAATCTTTAACGTAAAAAAATATATATTCTTATTTTTACAATGTTTATAAAATCTAATCTTATATAAAAAATATTATATCAAATAGAATATCAAACGAAATTATACGGAATATATTTCAATGGATAAAAATTTGGCGATCTCGCGAATAATGTAAAATTTTTCAAATTCTTTTTAACAATAATAATTTTCTGCTTTCATATCAAATTTTTTATACAAATAATTAATATTTCAGATAAAGGAACATTGGTCTATAAGATGTTTATAAGATTCTACCCACTTATAGTATCATTTATAATATTTATTTTCTTGAAATTACTTTTACATTTTTCTTATTATTTAATAGATCACATTACATATAAACTATATTAATTTTTACTCAGAATCAGCGTCCCAATCAATTGTTTATTCATTGAATCTGTATAAAGAGAACAAAATATATTACAGAAATATAAAATCGCATATTTGTAATTATAAAATATTTCAGCCCCTTTATCTTATCTTTATTTCATTCGTTCATTAGTAATTGCATTTGCAAATTCTCAGTTATTATTAATGTTCGACGTTTGGAACAAAAATAAAATAACAAAGTATCTTAGAATCGATACGTATACATAGAATAAAAATATATCTGTTATAATAACATTTCATTTGATCGATTAATTATTTATTTTTTTCTATTGTTTTAATTAAATGATAATAAATATGATGATAGTGCGGAATCATCCTACCATCGATTCCCTCCGATAAACATAGGAATAGTAGGATAAGTGGGAACGATTGTATCACTTTTTTCATAAAAAAAAAAAAAAAAAAAAATAGTCGAATTTATCATAGAAGCAAGTTTTATCGTTGGCTTTAGCGATTATTTATCTATTCTAATATAACTGATTTGATTCAAAAATAAATATATTTTATCAAAACGTGCACGCGTAATTATACAATTGTCTTTGGATTAAATATGAAATAACTAATAGTTTAAACGTACGATTTTTACGATAACGGAAAATATAGCTAGAAAATACTGTTTCGATTATTTACGCAATATGTACGCAATATGTACGCATATAAACATGTGATCCTGATCAACATTACGCAACTTTGTATTCAACTTATCAATTTATAAATATCGTTCTCGAAAAATTAA
>NW_006263352.1:25277-35766 GCF_000469605.1 Apis dorsata | reverse complement strand
ATATATATATATATATATATATATATATATATATATATATATACGTATATATAATATAACACGACAATTCGTTCGTTATCAAAGCCAAGATCAATTTATGCACGTACACATTCTCGGCTCTATTTTCGCACAATAATTTCTGACCTTTCTGGAAGACGATTTTTCGTCGATTTAAATATAACGTTTTCTTAGTTATTTTCTTAATTCCACAAGTCGCAAACTTACGTACTATTCTCATATTCAACATTGGAGAATTTTGTACACACGCGCATGTCTACTCGTAACGAACGAGGCAGGTACATACGTACAACGAAGTTTGAAAATTGAAAGAAGCTGGAGGATTGCATCATGCATTATCGTAAAGAATTGATTCGATTTTTCGATCGAAATCACATACAACCGCACGCTTCGACTACCATGTTCGGCAACGTTTTCTGCGTAATCGTATTGTTCGAATCAACGTAGAGCAATTGAATCGGCGATAATTGCGTAGGTGAACAGCATGGAACTATCTCGTTCTTTCGATGTATCGTATTCCCATTTTTGCTCAATAACTTCTGAAACAAGAATAATTGCCATAATTAAAACTTAACTAACACGATAATACGATAATTGTTTTCGAGAACAATTACGTTAAACGATAAGGATTACTAGTGAAAGATAATAATAATAAAAAAAAAAAAAAAAAGAAAAAAATCACTCACTCTGATCACATTATTGTAGAGAGATCCACTGATGGTTAACGAAGCTGCGGAAGAACAAGATCCACGGCAGAAGTAAGCGTGATATCCGTTTGGATGGAGGATCCAATCGCTCCAACCGATGTCTTCGAAATTAATGTAGAGTTCGTCCCTGCAGCACTCCTTCATTTCCGGCAAGCAATTCGAGTTTCTCTTCGGCCTGTTTTTTTGCGGTAACGGGGATGTGTGTATGACGAGGAAAGGTTTCAAAGTTCGTCGAATGGATACAGGCGCTGTATCTCGGTCGATCGAGCAAGTGCTGCAAGCTATCTGTATCGCGTGGTTTAACCGAAGCTCCTTCACCCATTTCTTCAAGGTGAAGCTTACGTCGGCCTTGACCCATCCCTCTGAAACAAATGATCGACAACGGTCGTTTTAATCGTCTCCTCTACGCGACTCTCGATTCACCTGTCGAGGAACGAGATTTCGTCGAAGACGATTTCTCTTCTCCTTCTCTTTTCTTTTAATATCGCGATTTTTTGTCATCGTAATTTCATCAATCATCGAGAAGACGTGGATCAATTTAAATCTCTAAGTTTAAAGCGACTTGGAAAAATTGAGGAAAATGTAAAAATGTTATTTATAGATATTTGGACAGACGTATAAACGTATATCGGTGGGATTCTGTAACGCGATCTTTTAGTAAAGCAGCACGAAATGCTTATATCGTGACAGCGTTGCATTTTTTTTTCGTATACCCTTTCACGGTCTAAAGTCTTTAGCGAGAAGCACTAAGGTCTAAAGTCCTTGTTAAGTTTTATCTTTGCATAGTTTTGCTCTTGCCAACTTTTTCCCCTGTATCTTTACGCATTACCCCTCCTTCCTTTCACTTATCCGTTTATCCATCGATTTATCCATCGTTTATCCTGTTCCCGTTCTTTCCCCCCCCCCCCTTTTTTTCGTTTCACAATTTCCGCCATTATCAATCCAAGCAAGCTCAGCTCGATCTTTGGATCGAAAACAGGGGAAAAATTGGTAATTTCCGTGTATATAAGAGATAACGTAAGAGAAAAATAAAAGTGTTTAATTAAATGGGAAACTTTGATTTCCCAGACCCACCTCTGATATCTGTTTCGAAGATGGCCATGATCATGTTTTTTTCAAAGTTTCCATACAAATCCCAATGATCGAGTTCAGAGAGTACGAAAGTTTGATTCCTGTCGTCGTTCTCGTCGTACTCCTTGTAAAACCAAAGTTGCGCCGAGGTCACGTCCACAAATTGCATTTCGTTCGGTAGATAAAACGTGAAGCACGCCGTCAAATGGTTCGATCTTTGCCGGCACTTTTTCGAATCGGCAATACCTGAAATTATATCATCCCCCGTTTATTATCTTTTTCTCCTAAATAAATCGTTACCATTCGTGATTATCGAATAATTTTCGATATCTTTCGATAGTTCTCCTTCCTTTTTCAAACTTTTTGTTGCGTAAACATATTTTTCGTTTTATTACGAAATAATAGGACTAAGAGGATACGTTAGAAAAGAAAGTAAGAGAACGACGAAATTTACGACGCGTTTTTCACCAAAATTCGTTCGATCGAGTCAAAAAAGAGTAAAAGAATGTGTGATCGCAATAACGGGAAATAAAATTGAAACGGCGATAAATTGTGAGTTCTCTTGAAATTTATCGATGAAATGTAAATATATTACGGAGGGAGAAATATAGAGATTCGAAACGAATTTTATCGAACGATTAATTAAATAAATAATTCTCTTCTCCTCTTTTTTTTTTTTCTTTGCTCTCGTTCTAGAATTGGTAGAACGAAGATATATGTTGGCGAGAAAGGGCGAATATAATATATAGTATAGAAATTAAAGGAATTAACAGGGACTGACCTTCGTTTGGAAAGACGACAATCTGATCGGTTTTTCCGTAAAAACTGTCGACTGATTTTTCCGGTTCGAGTGGCGCTCCGGGTCGAAGTTCGAGCACACGGCCATTTATCAGAGGCTTTGGCAAGGTCGAGAGCGGCATCGATATCTCTGGCGGTTTGGAAAGCCGTAGCTTCTTGAGGATTTGTTGTTTGACATATTCGACTCTTAGCTCCGTTAGAATTGGATCCGTGACGGTGATCAGGCCAACTTTGTTTTGCGCGCATCCGGCGCAATCCTCCTCCTTGAACGATGACAACGAGGATAAAAACGAGGACGAGGAAGTCGAGCTGCTCGATCGCGAATAAGAACTCCACCGAACTACGGGGATGGTGTTGGTGACTTTCGGTAAAATAACTTTCACTCGATTATCCATCAACAGGAGGGAAAGCAACAACAACAATCGTTCAACCAGACGCATCGTTCCTATATATTTTTCTTTTTTTTTTTTTTTTTTTTTTTTTTTTTTTTTTTTTTTTTTTTTTTATCGATACTTCACTCTTCTCTCGATTTCTCGATCGAATTGTATTCTCTTTCACCGATTTCTATCTTCGACCTTCTTTCCAAGGATCTCACCGATCGTACAACGTCCGTTCGCTTCCCATCGACTCCTCTCTTCCATAAATCGTTCGATTAATTCCATCAACTCGAATCCCACTTTTCTTCCAAACTTCGTATCTTCGCCTCCTTACATTTTACCAATCTCTCTCTAACCAACTCTCCCTTCCTTCCTTTCTCTCTCTCTCTCTCTCTCTCTTCTTTCGCTTCCCTTACCTTACTCCCTTACCTCTCTACCCTCATTCCCGACTTACTTTCCTTCACCATCCCTCACCCTCTCTTCCCTCTTTCTCCTTTCTTTCACTCCTTTATTTATCCCGAAATTCCTTGGGATATGTACATGTATATATATATATATATATATTTATATATTTATTATTATTATTATTATATATGTTTGTTCGATGAAAATGTTCGATCCACTTTGATAAATGATAAACGAGCGACCCGGATTTTAGATTCTATCTTTTCGATCGATCCAGCCGTCCTCTTCACTCAACCACCTTATCCGCCAAGACTAAAGATACATCTGAAATGGTTTCAGTCACGCATCGGTTCTTGGTACAGTTTGAACTTTGCTCCATGAGCGGGGGATACAGCCGATTGGATGGAGACGAATCGTGCTGATATCGTTGGTTGAAACACGCGTCACGAACATGCTTCATCGTCCCCTTTGTCATCGTTCTCACCTACATTCTCATAACTCGTCGTTCGCGGCCAATTTCCACTCTTCGGCTCGGAAGGAAGAAATACGATACGAACGAAAGGGATGGATAACAAATATATCTATCCTCCCCTGTATTTTTTCACACACCGTATATATCGCATCGTACGTAATCGCATCGTATATATTCGAGAGAGATTACCACACGGGTTCGATGAATGAAAATAATCGTCGTCGAGTAAATTTCTTCCGCGTAATTTGCCTCGATCGNNNTCGCGCGCGCGCGTCTATCGTCTTTTTTTCTTTTTTTTTTTCGATAAATCCTTACCCCCTCGCCGAAACTTTGTTGAGCCGAACGCGTTTCGTTAGGTAATCGTAGGAATTATCGGCCAGAAAATGATTGTACCGTGGCAATATTCAAGGTTAACTTAAATTATCGCTTCCGAGAAAGATCGACCCGAACGATGTAACGATGATCGTGATCCCCCTTTTTTCCAAAGGTGAAAAATATCGCACATTTTAACTCGAAATAGATGATCTTTCAATTCTTTGATTCGATCGAACGTATATATGCAATGTGTATGGGAAAATAAAAATAAGATACGAAGTAGCGTTTGATGCCGTCGATTCACCGGTTTCGATGGATATTTTTCACGATTGGGTTTGAATCGAATTGTATAAATTTCAATGTAAACGCTGAGGAGACTCGAGATCGAAAATTGGAAAAATCGAAAATCAACATGGATGGATCGTTTTTTTTCTTTTTTTTTTTTTTTTCTCTCCAATTTATGCATATCGAGTTAAACTTTTGCGTATGCCGCATAATTCGCAATTCCACATCGATTTTTATTTTTTGCCAAACGCATGTATCCGTTTTCTCCCCATCCATCGCCCCACCAATTCTTCAAGATCCATTCGGTTGGCGTGTATCCAACGATCAACATAGCGTGATTCACCATGTCCGAACTACAAACTTCGTCATCGTAGATTCCTTTGCTGTGAACCAAAATCGATCGTATGATTGAAAGAAGAAAAAGAGAGAAAATATAGAGAGAGAGAAAAAGAGGAGAGGAATGGAGAAAGGGAAGGAAAAATTGCGGATTTATGTTTCCGATTCTTTGATACTGCGCGATCGAAGCGACGAAATATCGAAGATCGCGAATGTAAAACTTCCTTTTAGTTCCGAAACGCAAGTTCACTGACTTTCGGTTCGTTGCCGTTTCAGGCTCATCGTCGCGTAAACAATGCACCAAAGGTTATCGTACAAGTGGACCAATTTCTTCGAATATATCTACCAGAGGGGGATGATACGAGTTTTCGTATTCTTAACTTTCGCGTAAACACTCGTCCAAGTCACGAATCATTTGCGTGTCAAAAGTGCTTTGTTCCTTTTCTTCCATCATTTCTTTCGTCTTGCCTCGTTTATTATTATTCTTACCTCGTTACTCATCTATCTCTCACCCCATTCACTTTTTCCCCAACCTTCTCCTTCTTCTCTCTAAATTTTCGTTTTATATATTTTACTATAAAGTGCTATAATTCCTACATATAATTAGTAAGGAGATTTCAAATAGAATGTCTGTCAAATGAAATAAAAAATGCAATAATTCGTACATATAATTAGTAAGGAGATTTCAAATGGAATGTCTGTCAAATGGAATGAAAAATTTTCTCTAAATTTTCGTTTTATATATTTTACTATAAAGTANAAATGAAATAAAAAATGCAATAATTCGTACATATAATTAGTAAGGAGATTTCAAATGGAATGTTTGTTTTCTTGCAAGGAAATTCATTTGTTTCGCAAAAAAAAGAGAGAAGAAAAAAAAATACTCACTGATAAAGTTGAAACGTTTTTGGACTAGCATTTATCGAAGCAGCTATTGGACCTATGGTAGCTACCGCAGCTTCCAAAATTTTCTCGTCGCGTGCCGGTAACACTGCCCATGAAGTGATGTTGACTACGCTCAAATCTTCCTTGAAACGACACTGACCTTGCTATTTTTCCAAAAATGTAAATGCAATTATAAAAGATTTAATTATTTTTCCTTCGATTATGTAGATATCTACGTATATATAATTTGACGAATATAATCTTAAATCGCATTAAATAGATCCATCATCGTATATATTGCCTTAAGTATTGTCTATCGATATTTTTATTACATAATATAAATAAAAAAAAATAAAAAAAAGAAAATAATATAAATAATATAAATAAAAGAAAAATAAGAAAAAGAGAAAGAGAAAAAAGAAGGAAAATACGTACTTTCGCCTTGTATGGATAATACGTCTTAGCCATTAAACCTTTTGCTTTTTCGAGATATCTCAAAGTGTTTCTCAAAGATCCTCCGGAACATCCTAAATTACCAGTAGATGTACTGCAATCGACTAATTGTTGCTCGCTCAATGGTAGCAACATGCCCGTCTTCTTGAAGATTTGTCCCTCGATGCTGCCAGCTATGGAATACGCGTAACAACTTCCGCAATCCCTTTGATTCTCTGGCTGTGTCTTAAATCCAATCTCGCGCCAATCGAGTTCCCGTGGAATACGTTGGTTATCGGATAAACTCGCACCAACCAATGTATCTTTCGATATACGTCGCTTCCGACTTGGAATCAATTTCACCTGCGAATAAAGAGAAAATTGTCTAAACGGTGAATAATAATTTTTCACGATTCGAATCGAATAAAAATATCGAGTGTATCCGATTTTATGAAATTTTACTAATTCGATCATTATCGACTTGTATATATGTTAAAATTTTTTTAATCATTTATATATATATATATATATATTACCATTTCTCGAATGTATTGTCTAGTTCCAAGATCGGCAATATGATTGTCTTTCAATGTATAACTGTGATGGCCTGCAGCTGCCATCATATTATGTTTATAGATCGTTATTAGATTTTCTTCCCAAGTCATTCTTCGACTAGACTCGAGATCTCCGGAGTAACTTTTATTATAACGGGCCTGATTTATACACAAATGATATTAAAATTAATAAAAATTATTTCTATAAATTATATATTACGGTTACAGATTTATATCCCATATTTATATCAATGTTAATCGATTATATTTGATATATGGAATAATCTAATAGATACATCGTATATGAGATGTATGTACCTTGTATGAGTTCCAATACTCGTCCAATTTTTTCGATATTTCTTGAGGAAAACGATTTTGCTTTCCGAACACTTGAATACCATCGATGCTCCATGTGACTAAAAAAAGAATTGGGAAACCGTAAAATCGAATATACATCATAGGTTCGAGCGAATTAAAAATCGATTCGATTTCGACACGCGAATCGTTGTTTCTTCGACGATTCGATCAACTGATTCGAATTATTTCGATACGAACAAGGTACAGACCCTGCTATTGTTCTCATTCGATGTGTCGAACGATGGTGGTTACGATGGTGGTGTCAGCAATTTTATAAATTTTGTATCTTCGTAAGCATAAATTATAATACTTGCATCACTTCAAATATATACACAATATAGATATATTCTTAAAATATCGCGTAATAACTTTTTCCGCACTTGACATTACGATATCGTTTATCGTTTCACCATAAAAAAATCAAAAAGCAATAAAAACAACTTATATCTTTCTATGTTTCTAAAAAAGCAAAAAAAGCAAAAAAAAAAAAAAAAAAAAAAAAAAAAAAAAAAAAAAAAAAAAAAGTTAGAAAATTATCATTCATTCTTCCGGTTTTAAATCGATTGCAGTAAATGCGAGTAAATGTGTTAAGTAAAAGTAGAAAGCAAAGAGAACAAGAATGCAATGTCGATGAAGTTACGAATAATGATCAACACGAAAGATTGAAGAGTTTGTCGTGAGATGGCTGTACTTGCAAGAAATCGTGGTAGATTCTTTTAGAAAGAAATAATCGGGCCATGCGTACTCGTACATTGACCACGATTAATTTATTAATTTACTCGTCATTTTCTTATAAATAATCGCTCGTACCGTAACTCTCGCTTACGATTCATTTCATTATCGTATTAACCTACAATAAACATCATGATATTTCTAAATTTATCCGATTAATTTTTTGTATACGGTTCGTTAAATCGTTTCAGTGGTTGTGCGCTTGCGTGTAGGATCATCGGTCAAATTTATTAGTGTTTCTCGTTTGTTCGCTTTCGCTGGGAGTACATATTAGTATTGGTGATGCGGTTGTAAAGAATGGACATATAACAAACATGGGGGAGGAGGGGGATCGCGGATGTTAGTGAGAAACTCGTGATCTACTCATCTCTCTTGTCCCCTCGTTGAATGGTTGGGCATTAAGCCGAGATCTAGTATAGAGCATCGAAAGTATCGAGCATCGAGCATCGGATAGCGTCGAGAGTAACAAACGCATCCCCCGCTCATCACCAATCGGTTAACAGTTTTCGTACAAGTTCTCGCGAGGCTCGTCTCTCCCGTCTCTCGCTCCGATTATCGCTCGACACGCGCGTCCTAGCTTCTACCAGTGGGGAGGCGCCACACTAGAAAGCAAAACTCGAGAACACATCGTTGTCTTGTAATCGCGATCGTTTCGCCGAGAAAAATATCAAGAATCATAGTTTATTCGCGACAAGTGGCGTCGCGACGCTACAATTCGCGCCGCGTCGCGTCGCGTCGCGTTGCATTTTTCTTTTATTATCTTTAATAAATAGTAAAATAGTATATATACGAGAATGGAGGAATCTGGAATCGACATGGGTTTCGATCTGGCAGCTATTACCGCTGATTTGGAACATCGCGAAGCGAATTTGTGCAATCGTCGATGTCAGGACAAACAAAATGGAATAACTGGTATCGATGAATCGTGTTGTGGTAATAAACTAGAAAACGAAGATAGGAATAACCACAATGATGATTGGGAACAGGCTTTATCCTTTTTGTCGACACCGCTACAAGACATCATGTATTATGAATTAAAGAGCCGAGCCCCGAATATTGACAGGTACGTTGTATCGTTGTACGTTTAAAATCTATATATCGCGATAAATAAATGAAATCGATGTTAAAATAGTCCGAATAATTTTAATAAATTCGTATCTCGATATCGATTAACCGCTTGTAATTTCTTTAGATTACGATGTGCAGTCTTCACTCTCTTCCGTCATACGTGCGCTCTTAGCTTGCTTCGGCTTGTTTCGGCTAATTTCGTTATACATCGATTTATCTCGGTTCACGTTCGGCTTGATTCGGTCTCGGTTCTATCCACCATCATTCCACTTGCACTTTCTTCGATCTTAATTTCGATCTCGAAAGAAAAATCGTAATATTTCCGAAATAATCCACATTCTTTGGCATTACACAAAAGTTATGTCTATTCTAATGTTGTTTCGTAAATAATTTTTCTTATGTCGCAAATTGTTTGACGTGTCACGTGGATGTATGTATTTACTTACGTATGTCAATATTGAGAAGGATATGTGTTTCTTTAACCAAATGAGATCTTTTTCAAATCAATTTGCTAACAAAATTTCGAAAATTATAAAAAAAAAAAAAAAATGAAGAAAATAACGAGCTAATCAATTGCCATGTTTTTATTTCTAAAAATCTTGCCGATTCTCGAGTGTTGACGTCTATTTGATAATTGGTGGTTAAGTGACGAACGAGATTTGGCGCGGATACGCGAATGCGCGAAAATGGCGCGTGAGAGAAATAGAAAGGGTGGAAAAGAGAGAAGAATAACGGATCCAGGTTTAGAGCAAGGAGCGTCGGTTTTTCGTAGCTGACAGCTCTCGTCGTCGACAATGTCCGTGACAACAAAAAGATGCGACATCTGGTTTAGTAGTGCCACGACTTCTGGGCTGGTTCGGCCGTAAAGCTTTTTCACCTCCTTCGGAGGACATGCAAGAGATATCCGATACAGTGCGGCAAATCGTCGAATTCGAGGATTTAGTGTCGCGATTGAATCGAATAAACGACGTTGGGCGACCGTTGAACAATATCGGTGGTGCTGTTATCGAGAATAAAATCGGAACGATAATTACAACGATATCTGCAGCAAGAACGACAACGATAACGACTACGTTAACGAAAACAACAACGACAAAGACGTTGTCGAATTGGGGAAATATTGGTGGATCATTACCAGTTTCACGTTCTATAGCCCCGGAATTGGGATCGAAATCGGATACGGTGCCTGTGCCGGCGTCGNNTCTGCGTCGACGTCGGCATCGGCATCGGTATCGGTATCATTACCGTTTTTGAACAAACAGGAATCAAATTCTGTTCCTTTGTCGCGACATTACGTTCAAGATTCAAATTGCTCGTGCACGTGTTCGCACATCGGAACCGCCGTCAAGTCCGCCATTCGTACGATTAACTGTTCATCTGTTTCATCGGAACATCGGCAGAAGGAAGAAATTGAACGTCAAGAACAACAAGAACAAGAACAACGAGTGCGCGTACATATCGGTATCGACGAGGATTTACGCATGATTCTCGACATGGATCCGTCGATTGTCGACGGAATGCCCACGTCGTCCCTAGTGCACGCCAACTCTCGGAACAATGGTCACGTTGCGTTTGCTCGGCCGTTACGATCAACTCGCCCGCAAGGCTGGTACAGAATTATTAAAACGGTTCGAGATTTAACCGATTCACGTTTCTTCATCTTCAATTTTTTATCAT
>NW_006263352.1:13290-25064 GCF_000469605.1 Apis dorsata | reverse complement strand
TTTTTTTTTTTCGTTTTTTTTCATTCGATCTTTATATATATATCATTTTTCATCGCTATACATATTGTTTTTTACTTTACTATATACAATATTTATGCAAATTAACGAGATCTTTCTCGTGAGATTATTCTTTTTTTTTTAACGAAAGTTTAAAGTATGTGTCCGTTTCCGTTTACCGCCATATCTACCTTCTTCTCGACCGTAAACATTGCATCTAAATATAAATGCGTCCTTGGTTCTTACACGTAAATGTATTTCGCGAATCTGGCGATACATCGTATATACGATTCTCGTCATTTCCTCGCTTTTTATATTTCGATATTTTCCTTATTTTTTTCTATTTATTTAATTTTTTTTTTTTTATTTTAAAGTGATTTGTTTGTTGAAAAAAAAACAAAGAGATTTTTTTCGAAACTATTTCCTTTTCGAAAAAAAGATCAATGATGTCGAAATCAAATTTATATATAATAATTTTACATCACACGTCGATAAATACGTGTAATAAATTTCGTTATAATATCGTTCAATTATATATATTCGTTATTCGTTAATATTCCTTGCCTTTGAGAATTTGTATATTTTGTATCGTGAAATGGACACGATTAAAAAGATAAAAAAGAACGTAAGAACGTTTTAGAATTTGAGGAAAAGAGAACGAACGAATATAGAGTAACTCGATTATTTTTTCGCCGAAGATGATTATATAACTTGTGACAGTTGTGCGACAAATATACAAAATGGACGAGATCTTGATCGTTTCGAGAGATAGGGAACAGCTAGAATGTTTAATACGTTACATTTTCGATGTGTTATCCGGAAGAAAAGATCGCGACTCGGAGGACAAGAATCGAATCTCGATCCAAATTGCACAATCTCTCTATTTTGGTTTTCTTATGGCTATAATTTGGCCTTGCTCCAAAATTGAGAATACCTTTTAGGCGACTCGTTACTACCACTCCTCCTTGATAAACTGTCAAATCGCCATGCGATTTGTTGTGCGTTTATCTCTTGCACAAAACATTTCATTAGAATTTGAACAACAACGTATTTATCCACATCTCGAATATCGCGATGTAAACGATACAAACGAACAGTTTTCTCTCTAAAAAAAAATTTAATATCACGAACGCGAATACGAATACTTCACATGTTCTTATTTTACATGCTCATTTTCATCTTGAGTCATAAATTTGAATTTTAATGAATTACAAGTTAGATTTTTTTTTTAAATTCATAAATTTGAATTTCACATATTTTATATAGCAAAGTACAATATTTTTGTATATCAGTCTTTAGTTTATAATATATGTATATATATAAATAATAAATGTTGAGCAAAATGAATCAGGTTTTTTGAAATTTCAAATCTTTTCTATCGTTGATAGAATATAATTAAAATATATCGTATATACCAATCTGAAAAAGAAAAATAAAGTTTTTTTTTGCATAAAATCAATTTATTTTCAATGGTTTTCAGTCCACCAACGTTTAAGACTGCAACACCCACCTCGCGTACACAACTGAAACTTCAGCTGATGCGAGAACAGCTGCAAGAGCAGGAAAGGCGAGAAGCTGAATTTCGTCAGAATTTGCAGCAACAGAGACCAACGGCTGCTCCTCCCAGGCCAGTACCTTCTACCTCACTCTCGACCATCGGCGTAGACGTACCACCACAAGTCTTACAAGTATGTTTATTTTATCTCGCATCCTTTTTTTTTACTGCCGTTTCTCATTATCCCAAACTTGACTCCATCTTTTTCATCGTCACTTACTTTATCACTTTTATCCTATCGTTTCTTTCATATAAATATTTTTCATATACATACAAATATACACGAACGATACATCCACTTATTTATACGTATTTATCTCTTCTTTTTAGATCTCTACTTTCTTATCAAATAATATACGAGAACGATGAGAATAATAATGTAATAGTCGGCCATAAACGGTTCATAAATTTTTAAAAATCCAAATTGAAAAGTATGAAACGGTGTGGTAGCGGTGTTTCTCTTTTTTGCGCAAAAATACCGATCTAAAGACCACGTTATAAATAAGGTAAAGAAAGAGAGAATGGACGGATGAAATTAGCTATATAATATTTTTGTTCGCTACAGGTACGGACATTATTGGAAAATCCGACGCGTTACCATGTCGTTCAAAAGCAGAAGAATCAAGTGCGGCAATACCTTCACGAATCGTTTCGCGGTAACGGAACGATCAGCGCCGGGGATGGAAACGTTCTCGGCAGAAATTCGGTGGAAGGTGTGCCGACATCCGCACCGATGATAGTACAGAGCGCACCACCGGGTCCAACGGTACATCATCCAAAGCCGCAGCATCCTCATCTGGCTTCGTATCCACACGGTCCAACGGTATTGCCGCTTGGTAATCAGGTTGCGGCTAGTCCAGATCCTACGACTGGTGCTATGTCACCAGGTCTTTCCAGTGTCGCGACCAGCAATTCCGAGGTAATTTGTCTGCTAATCTTCAATTTGAATTTCCTCCTACATATGTTTCACGTACACTGGCTAGCACGTATTCCACTCGAACAATCGAAAACGGGGAAAAAGGAAAAACCTCGGAGTTCCGTATATAGGAAACAGGATGAAAATATATGGAAAATATAAAAAGAAAGTACGAAGAATTCGTTCGAGTAGTCATCGATAATCTGTACGGTATGCGCGTATGTCATTAGGATAGAAAAAGAAAAATAGATGCTCATAGCACAATTTGAAGAGTTAAGGTTGAATGCGAAATAGAAGTGATCATATTCGTAAGTATACTTGACATCCTGAAGGTTGAATCGATCGTACGCTCGCTTTCTTTTTCTTTGTTATTCGTCTGGCATCGAAAGTCGGCCAGAAACATACATACGTATGCGCTTACCTATAATGTTTTTTTTCGTAGTTTTTTCGACGTTATACCATGTTGTATCTCTATAAGAAGAATAGATTTTTTTTTTATAGACAGATAATTCTTGTAATCCTTCTTCTACGCGATGTATAAATTTTTCTATCGTGCAAAAATTTCTCGTATCTCGTTGAAAAGAATTCGTTGGTATTCATAATAATAATAATTTACAATAACGATAATCCTGCGATTTATTTCGATTTATCTTCATATTTTAAAAATATGACTGTCCTCGTTTTTGACGATTAAAATATCGTTTATGACGTATAGGTATATTATATTTCCGCATCGATTTTCAAACAAGAAAGAAAAATATAAAATTTCGTACACTTTTCATCAGCTTGATCGGTTAAAATTTTTTTACATTGCTATTTTTTTAGCTACGCTCGGCTATCTGTTGCATGCAATATTCCACGAGCACACCAAACAACTGGGTTAACGGAGAAACCAAATCCGTTACCACGATTCAATACCTAAGACGCGTCGTACAACCGAGACGACGAGTGTAGAATAAATAATAGAATTGAGAGACGATGAGAGAAATTTGACGCAACGCAAATTCGTTCGTCAACAAAATACAACGAAATAATTCGAGTAAAGAATATGTATATATCGCGAAACGAATGGTGAAGAAGAATGGAAGAGATGCATCGAATCGACTAAAAAATATTTTTAAGATGGATTAAGAAAGAAAGACGGAAGAATTGTAAGAGAGAGAGAGAGAGAGAGAGAATGAATAAAAGAAGGAAAGAACGATAGAAGAAATGGGACAAGGGGATCCGGGATACAACGACTCGAATCGAGCGACAGAGACGAAAATGCGTACACTACAATATGATTATGTAGTGGATACAATAGTTGTGGAGTGGAATAGTAGGGGATATCGGATAGAAACGGTAAGTTAACGATAGCCGATAGCGCAACAGGCGTGGGGCATGGTAGAGCGTCGGTGGCGCGTGGCGGGCATTCGAGCAGTAGCGAGCAGTAGCGAGCAGTACCGAAGCGAGCCGATCGACGGTGGAGGTTCGGGAGGTTCGCGCGCGAGAGCAAACCTTCGTGGAGCGTCGTTGGTGGTTCGATGTTCGTTTCGCGGCACGATTTCCCGTCTTCTCTTTGCTCTCGTTCGCTTCTATCGCCTCGGACGCAACGTAATTTCACGTTTCGTTTTCGCAACCAGTCAACTAGGGGGTGAGAGAGAACCACGCCGGATCTTATCCAATGCGGAATATTTTCATCCATCGGATTTGTCGAGAGGCAACACCCGATAACGACATTTGACGACAAGAGGAAAAACTGCGATCCGACGAATCCGCCGAAAGATCTCGCTGTGATCTTAACACCGTCACCGACCGCGACGATATTTATTTATTTCAACCGTTTCGAACGGACGATCAGCGCGCACAACTCGTGTTGTTCGTGTTGACACGGTAAAAAAGCGTATTTGCGGTCAGTTCGATTTTTTTTTTTTTAGAAGCGACAAGAAAAAGTAATGCGTACTATTGCGATGAGTACTATTTTTAAATTTATCGCTTCGCACAAATTGGAGGCGATAAGCCGACCGTTTTTCGGACAATGGATTCTTTTTAACGCGTGACACATTTTCCTTCCCAATATTCGATTATCTTCATTATTTATTCGCCACACTCTTCTTCCTGTCTTCCCTATTATCCCTATTTCTTACTTTCTTCCTCCTCGTTTCTCCTCGTTTCGGGCGTGAGACACGATATTGGGTAACCGCAACCTTGAGGTGCGCTTAATCGCAAGTAACCGAGTCGCGACGAAGTGGCGATACGAGGAGAAAACGCAAGGTTGTTGCAAGAAACGTGGAACGGCGCGGCGCGACGCCACGCGGTGCTCAAAAATGCACGCGTTCCTCGATCGATCGTTCTCCGCCTTTTCCTCCACATTCCTATTCGTATTCGCTCTCACGTTCGTTTCAACGTTGTTCCTCACCTACCAACGATCCCATACCTTTGACCATTAAGAATTGATCAAAAGTAAGCTTAACCATTCGTCCTCGCTCTTATCCTGTTCGATCCACTCGTACTCGTCTTCTCTCCTCTCTCGTTCGTATCCTCCTTTACGCCTGTTCCGATTATTTTTTACGTACCTTGATCGCATCGAGGAGGAGGAAGAAGAAGAAGAAGAAAAAGAAGAAGACGAAACGAAGTTAACGAGATATTCCGTGAATGAGAATTTTTGAAAAAAGAAGGAGAACGGGAAAAGAGAAGGAAAAGAAAAAAAAGAAGATTAATCGCATCGCTTACGATGATAATTACGAAACGGGCAGCGAGAACTAAAGCTATTGCGATGACGTCGAAGATGGCGACAGTGGCTGTGACAATGAAAACGGTGACAAGGATGATGGTGATGACGATGACATGAACGATCGCGATAACGACGATACTAGATGTCTATTGTTTAAATTTTAAGACGAGATAATTTCCATCGAGAGAACAGTTCCAACGATTGTCGAAATAATTCCAACGATTGCACGATCGTATCGTAAATATGCTTTTTTGAAAGAAGAAGTTGAGGATTAATAATAACATTTTTTTTCCATTCGTTGCCATTCTTCTTCACGTTTGCACGTATTCGAATCGAAAATACTCGCATACCACGAACTCGCGCTCCTAACCACGTGCATGCATGCAGCAGACGTGCCCACCCGCGCACATGTCTCTCTCAGTCTGAGTACACACGGTTCTTCTTACTTTTTCATCATCGGATTTTCTTTCAAGCGACGACAACATGCCAGTATTCAATATAATTACCCGCAGGTGTAAGGTGAGTTTTATTCCATTCGTTTAAATATCATCTCCGATAGTGATCCAACATGTATCCGTTTATCGATTCTCTCTCTCTCTCTCTATCTATATCTATCAATCTATCTATCTATCTATCTCTGTCTCTCTTCTGCATTTCATATATATTTTTCGCGTACATTTTTTTCCACGCGGTTTTTCGTTCCCGTTAATTGCATCGCATTATTGCATTATCGCGCTATTCGATTATTAGCGTTACATTTCACAACACGTAACACGTATATATCTCGAACCGAACAGTTCAACGAATGTAACGAATTGAGTGGGAACAAAAAATACATATATAATCGTTTCGACAAAAATTCGAGACAATATTCGAGAGAAAATCCGCGTTTCGATTTACGAATTGATCGCGTACGATATCGATGTACAACGGGCTTGAACAAAGGATATTTATCGTTTCCCTTATCGTTTTAACAAAAATGAGAGAATCGAAGCGCGTTTTCTAGTTTGATAAAAAAATCGCGTCGAGAGGCGAGACGAAGAATCGACCTTACCTTTCCTTTATTCTCTCGCGTACTACAACTCGTGTTACATATGTCGTGATATTTCGTAGATTTCGGTGGCATTTCGTTCGCGTTATCGCGAAACGTGAATCCACGATTTTTCACCATACGAAACTTTCTTTCTTTCTTTCTTTCTTTCTTTGTTTTTTATCGTTCATCGTGTATCCACGAGGAAAACACGCAAGATAAACGACAACACTTCCGATTGCTCGAAGAAACGTATAAATCTTTCTCGATCAAAGACTAAAAATGGTTTTCAAGATAAGGGGCAGCGATTACACTCGTGTCTAGATAACACCTTATCTAGATAAAAAACACCTAAATACCACGAATTCGTTCTCGGTCGATGTTAATATTTGTGAAAGATGTCTCACCTTGCATAATATCAACAAAGACAGCGAAACAAACAGCAAGTCGGAGAGAGAGAGAGAGAGAGAGAGATACGCAATGAACATACGTATAAAAATCGAAGCAAATCTACCGTGAAATCTACCGTTCGTCCATTTCGGTTTCGTTTAATCGTTCTCAACTAATTTCAAGGACTAATTTCCGTTTTTACATTCTTACGAACGTATGATGCACAATATCGAGCAATTTTTTTTTTTTTTACATAACCTCGCGAAATTATTCATCTTCTCGTTTCGAAGAAATCTACGAAAACCTATAAAATTGAAATCGATTGCAGATACATGTATATTTTATCGCGCTACTGCAAAGCGTAGAGATACAACATGGTATATGACGAAACGACACATAAAACTCGATACAACTTCCGTTATGATAATTGCTTCGTCAACATAAATTATCGCGATTCCAATTAAATGTATTCCTTTTCATTTCATTTTCTCGATTATCCGACGATGTATTATCGTCGATAATTTGCTTTTAACGCGATTTCGTTGAAAGATGATCGATCGAATCTTTTTGTTCCTCTCCCCCCCTCCCTTTTTCTCTTTTCTTTTTATCTCCGTCTATTCGACCGCTTTCTCCGTTACAAACCGAATCTTTCCGTTTCACTTCGTACCTTGGTTGCTTTGTGACGTGCCACGCTCCAACGATACGCTCTTCCACGGACAGACGTTATTCGTTATTATTGTTACGTAATGTTTACGTAACTCACACGTACGCAACTCGAATAGGCATAAGCGCCGTTCGTTGAGCGCTGATGCTCGCGATCTCACCACAATCCGTTCGTTTTACATCGTTTCCCATTCTCGTCATTTTTTTTCTTTTTCTTTTTCTTTTTCTTTTCCCCCCCCCCCCCCTTTCTTTCTTTCAATCCCTATATCGAATCTTTCAACGAAACTTTCTCTCCTCTTTTTTTCTTCTAATCTTTTCTTTTTTCTACGTTTTAAAAATAATTCCTCTATTATCCCCTGAATATCATCGTTTTTTATCATCGTTTAATTCGTAATACTTTTCTTCAAAAATCAACGAAATCGATAAAAATTCGATAAGAAGAAAGCAGCGTTATTTGTTTATGTTAAGTCGACGCAGAGTATAGAATATATATATACATCGAATATATCGAATAAAAGAGAAATGAATATTAATATTGAAAAGAATCGAAGCGATTACGATTATGATCGATGAGATAATTTTATTATCTCGCTTCATTTCTTTCGTTTATTCGCGTATATACGAGCAATATTGTTTCGTCGATATCCTCGATAGGATATCGATTTATCGTTAAAAAACGTGGATGGACCATGCGATCGCTTTAGTCACGTCTGATTTTCTTTTTTTGTCCGATTACAGGCGGAGGATCTTTTGGACGACATATTGTCGTTCGAGGCAAACTCTCTAGGTGATAATTTAAAGGACAGCCAATCAGGAAGTCTGACCAATATTCCCGAGTTGCAAATCAAACCGGAACCTTTGTTACTTACGGAGGCGGAGATACACGCGCTTGCCAAAGATCGACAAAAGAAAGATAATCATAATATGAGTAAGTAAGATCGACTGTTGCGTCAATATCGTCGCTGCGCTACCCTGTTACTGTCAATTAGTAGCAGCATGCGAAAAACCATGTAATAATTTATTCATCTCTATTTATTTCGTCGCTATTCGGGTAGAACAGAACCGTCATCGAAACCAGCTCCTCCCAATCGATGTTATATTTTTTATACCTCTTCATTTATTCAATAACGATAAAAATATTCGAAGATATGTATTATTATTATTATTATTATTATTTTCAGTCGAGAGACGACGACGGTTCAACATAAACGACAGAATCAAAGAGCTCGGCACTCTTTTGCCTAAAACTAACGATCCGTAAGTATCCGTTTACGTGCTTTCGTTTCCTACCTCTTCTTCGTCTCGTTGCAACGCATTCAACGATAATGCGACGATAACGCGACGATATCGAGTATCTTCCGAATACAATTATTTTCTTTCTCGTATCTTTTCCTCCTCTCTTTTTATTCCATTACAATGTACGCGTTGCGTTTTATTGCGTTATGTTTTTTCTTTTTTTTTTTTTTTTTTTTTTTTTTTTTTTTTTTTTTTTAAACAAATATAAACACACGTTTGCAAAACGAGGAAAACGATGAATGAACGATTTTCTCTCCTCTTTTCTCGATATAATTGCACGAATCGTATCGCGCGAAAGAAAGACGCCGAGTATCTACGACTCGATAGTAGACCAGTGTTACGGTGTCGCGACTCGATAACAAAACGAGTCTAATTACACGGCAAACACGGCCCATACGACCCCGTTTTTCTTTTCGTCCACCGGCGTATCTTACGACTCGAGTAAAGATTGTATATCGTATTTGCTTTCGTATTCTCTTACGAAATTCACACGAATCGAGGTAAGTTTATTCGAAGACGAGGGATCGATAATTTTTCGAATCGAAAATTAAAAATCGAAACGTATCGGTTTCGTAATATCGTCGATACATATATAGATACATCCCGTTTTCAATTTATTAGCACCCTATGATTTGGCGATTCTCTCCTCTTAGGCGCTCCTTAGGATTTTGTATTTTGTTCGATGTATTTTGAAACGTTCTGCGCATGCGCGTATCGTAGCCTAAGGCGCGCGAAGGGGAAGAAAACTTCCCCTTAAAAAAGGGGAACGAATGTTTACGCATGCGCGTATAAACGGCAACACCGGATTCATCGTTTGGTTGCTTTGTTTCAGGTATTACGAAATCGTTCGAGACGTTAGGCCGAATAAAGGCACGATACTCAAGTCTTCGGTCGAATACATAAAATTGTTGAAAAACGAGTTGACAAGAATGAAACAGAACGAAGTCAGGCACAAGCAATTGGAACATCAGAATCGCCGACTCCTTTTACGAGTTCAAGAGTTGGAATTGCAAGCAAAAGCGCATGGCCTTCCGGTTTCTGATTTCAATTGGGCCTCCACTTCCGGTAGCATGTTGAACGCCTTTGCTCGAAACAAACTCGAGCATCGCAAGGTAATCCAACCTTAATTCCTTATTTTTTCTCTCTCTCTCTCTTTCTCTCGTCCCCGAGAGAGAGAGAGAGAGAGAGAGACACTGCTCCTCGGTTCAAGCTATATACGTACGTGCTTCCGTTTTTACATAACGGCGAAACGTACGTATTCTCGTGTACTAACCACATTACACGATTCCTATGAATTTTTCGTCAAGGTTATCCCGATCAACGCCGATATACCTACACCGATGTATAGTTTCACGATCCTTGATCCGAATAAACGCTCGCTTCGTTCCCGAGACTGGTTTCGTAATTCGCATCTGTTCCGATCACCAGACTACTACTATGTAACTACTACGATATCGTTCCTTTATTCGTCGTTCTGTCCTCTCTCCTCCTCTCTTTCCAACCTTACAACGCATAAATAGACAATTTTATACTCGATATCGCCGACAACTCTTCTTCTCCCTTACTCCCACTATTTCCAACCACTTATTGTTCCCGTTTATTTTCCCAATCGTATTTATCGTCATTTATCGTTTTTCTTTTTTTCTTTCTTCTTCCTTCCACCTCTTCCACCTTCTACCGCGACGAGGAAAGATCGTTCCGCATAGATAACGAGAAAATTTGAATCGTATTTCCGTATTATTACGATCTCCTTTTCAATATCGCGAATAGATATCGTATTCCTCGATCTATCCCATCTAGAATAGATTTTTTTTAGTTTTCCACACGTGTCTCGAAAAGTAGATAGATTATAGTCGACGATCGTGTGTAACGATGTAACACGATATCTATATCTGTATATATTTATATTCGTATTCGAACAGATTCCAGAATTGGTTACCGAAGAAGCAACGAGTTTGAGCATGTCTCAACTGGAAGATCTGATGGAGGACGACGGGAATGGGCCGATTCATAGCGGCGATCCTATGCTCTCCTCGCCTCATCTGCCGCCGTTGAGTCCGACGCAAACTGGTTGTCAACATGGGCTGCCGGACGAGGACACTCTCGGTAGTTTGGCACCGACCACGCCCAATTCTTCCTCCGACATGGATATCGTCGCGTAATACGATTCAAACGGAATCAAATCGAATGGAATTCGAATCGTATTCCAATATTATTTATCGGAACGAGCTAGCAACGAGAGTGATGCGAATGATACGTAGCGACGATGCGGTCGAAAGAGAGAGGCAAATAAGTTGGTTGCGTCGCGTTGCGATCATCACACAAGCGTTATGTTCTTCTTTTATCGTTATCTTTCTTCAACGGCTGGCCGTTACCCCCTCATACTTGCATACGTATTACGAACTATACGTTTTACACGAATACTAGAACGATACTGGTGCATACAATATTTGTACGATAGGGTCGTTCTTCTCTCGAAACCTCACCGACTCGCCGCGCGTCTTTTAACTTTTATCGTTAGTTCGCGATTACACCGTTCCCGTTACCATGGGAACGTCGAATAAAGTGCGCGCGCAACGCATTTGTTGTGGGAATAAAACTCGCGCAGGTCGCGAGTCGTCCAACGAACGAACAAACAAAAAAATCTTAAAATATTTTTGAAATTGCATATCGCGTTCACTCGTCCGAAATTACGATATTTTGGATGTTTCGATCTCGCGAGATTCTTTTCATTCGCTCATCTTGCTTCGTATCATCGATCGAGCGTATTTCAACCATTTATTTAAAATTCTTTTCACGTCTTTGTTTCGTTACTTTTTTTTCTTCTCTCTCTCTCTCTCTCTCTTTCTTTCTCTCTTTCCATCTCTTCTCGCGAAGATACAAAGATGCGAACATCGTTTCAAACGTCGGTTCATCTCGATAAATGATAATAATAATTCGAACCGAATAATAATTTGATCCTATGACGTTTGATTCGAGCGGATAATTTCAATGATATTTTTATACAAAAACTTCCGATGTGAAAAGACATACATATACATATATCTATTCATAATGGTGAATATGTGCCAATTAAAATTTACTATATCTAGATCTAAGAAAAATGATCGAATAATTTTAAGCAACAATCGATTCGAAACGAAATTTTGAAAACAAATGGTGCAGACGATATATAGAAAGTAGGGATTTTGCGAAAAATGGTCAAATGTACATA
>NW_006263352.1:12716-13105 GCF_000469605.1 Apis dorsata | reverse complement strand
ATATATATATATATATATATATATATATATATATATATATATATACATATGTATACAATATGTGTATATGTATATATATATATATTTCCTAAAGTATTTTGCGATGGAAACAACCAGTAATTTGCGCTGTCGAAAAATAATCTGTACATTTTTATAGATATAAACAGAGACATATCGCGCACGCGAATATCGAACTATCGTTTCCGTCGCTCTGTGATCATTGTATTTTAATACCTATGTAACAATTGCGTCTTACCTCGTTAATACGTATTATTCTCGCTCACTGTTATCCGCGAGAACCGCTCTAGAATGGAATCGCGATAATTCTAAGCGGTGATCGCGAGAAACTATAGAATATATAAAGAAATGTTACAGAAAGACCGTTTAAT
>NW_006263352.1:9594-12413 GCF_000469605.1 Apis dorsata | reverse complement strand
TTTTTCTTCGCTTCTTCTTCTTCTTTCTCTTTTTACAACGAATATAAGAATTTCTAAAATTCGCTTCGTTTGTTCTAGATAAGTACGCGTGTATAAAATTACACGAATCGAAGGAATTGAAAAGAATAATTTGACGTGTACCTGTACGTGCACGCTTGAATGCGCAATGATAAAAGAGAAAATTTAAAGAAAATTTGTACGCAATTCTCGTGTTCGAGAAACAAAAGTAAAAGAAACCAGAAGAATAAAAATTGTAATTTGGTCGATAGAAGAGAGGTATGCGCGTAGAATTACGCGATTAAACTCGAGAATGGTAAGAATTTAGAAAAATGTTGAAAAAATCAAAAGAACACCATTTAGGACTATTATGGATTGCTCGTGGATATCTCGTGGACACGGTACGATTATATCTCGTGGTAAGATTACGAAACAATCAAGAAATTATCATTTCCAGCCAATCGAACATAATTTTTTCATTATCTCGAATACTCTTGCAACAACTTTCGTCTTTCTTTTCCTTAAAATTTAAAATTGGTTAGATTATCGTTGTTACAGATCGATCAAATCGTTTCAAATTGGTCCTTCCGAACTGCGAGCCGTGAGCTAAATAAAATGATATGATATTGGATGGATATTTGTAAACAAGGATCGAACAAGAATGCAAACTTTTACAAACTAATCGTAAGTAAGTAAGTAAGTAAATAGTAAAAAAGATTCGTTCCAATTGTTTCTTTTCAGCTATTTTTTAAAATGCCTTGTATCACGATGTATGAGAAATTATTTATTTATAGAATCATGTGTGATAGGATCGTTTCTATCTTTTTGTAATTGGATAATCGATTCTATTAAATATTTAATAATAATTGTATAATTTAGTAATCTTTAGGATTACGTCATGAATACCGTTGTACATTCATATAATCGCTTGGATGATGCATATATTTTTATCATAAATGAAACGATTTAGAATATATCGTTAAAAAAAATAAGCATTGTATTTTCTTCATAGATATACGTTGTCCTTAATTTAATCTCATTACGATTTTACGATCGTTGAAAAATAGGTAAAAACATAAATTTTTGTAAATAAATGATTTTTGCCGACTATTTCAAACAATACAAGGTTGCATAGATCTCGTTTAAACTCTTTTGCGGATCGTAAAAGAAATAATAAAATTTTATTTATTTTCAAGGTTCGTATTCTTATTTCCCCGAAAGATACAAGAAGCGATAAAATATCGAATCTTTAATACGTAACGTTTATAATATACGAATTATAATCGAGAAAAAGTCGTTCTATGAATTTTTATTTTCCGAAATATCGGTGTAAAAATTCCACAAGTATTAAATCCGATTATCGAAATAAGAGAAAAAGAAGAAGAAAGAATTTAGATACGAATCGAGAAAAAGTCGTTCTATGAATTTTTATTTTAAATATCGATATAAGAATTCCAAAAGTGTTAAATCCGAAATAAGAAAAAGAAGACAAAAGAATTAGATACGAATCGGGAAAAAGTCGTTCCATATTTATTTTCCGAAATATCGGTATAAAAATTCCACAAGTATTAAATCCGATTATCGAAATAAGAAGAGGAAAGAATTAGATACGAATCGAAAAAAAGTCGTTCTATGAATTTTTATTTTCCGAAATATCGAGAATAATAATATAAGAATTGCACAAGTGTTAAATCCGAAATAAGAAAAAGAAGACAAAAGAATTAGATACGAATCGGGAAAAAGTCGTTCCATATTTATTTTCCGAAATATCGGTATAAGAATTCCACAAGTGTTAAATTTTCCGGCCATCGAAATAAGAGGAAAAAAAGAAGAAAGAAGGAAAAAGAGATAATTGTCGTTATATACGATTATAATAGCACGTTATCTTAACGTTTCGAAAAAGCAGATTTTTCGATACCGTGGTAAATCGTTAAATCGCGTCTCGTTGTTAATACGCGCGATAAAATGATATCCGAGCGAGAGAAGAGGGAAAGGGAAAGAGTGGTGAAAAGGAGACGGAGATGAAGAGAAGAGAAGAAGAAAACGTGGGCGAGGAAAAGGGAATAATACGATCGAGTGAAATTTGATAAAAGAGGAAAGAGGACGGATATCGAAGATGATCGTATTCGTGATTATCATTATCAGGCAATGATCATAATTTTATATCGGTGAAACGTGAACGCGATCACGCGTTAGGCGCAAGAAATTTCAAAATTACTTATTCTTCTTCGCTCGCCACGTGCACAGAACGTGGGAATCGAGAACGTGGAACGAACATGCGCGCTCGTATCTCGAACCAATAAAGAGTCAAGCTTTTGTCTCACCTCTCGAGGCTCGAGACAATTTTAAACGGTTGATTGGTCGATCGAGCTTTCTCGCCGTTACGTCACCGTTACATTGTTTTCGACGCGCGACACTCGTGCTCGAACGCGAATCGATCTCGTGCTCGCTTCGTTTTCCCGAACTCGAATCCGACCGTGCGGTATTGCAAAACTCGAGCGATAAAAACAATAGGGGGAAAAAAAAAAAGAAAAAAAAAAAGAAGAAGAAGAAGAAACGGATGTCGCTATAACGTGTCGTCTTTTTTAGCCTTGATCTTTATCACGATTGAAATCTTTCCAATTTTTCTTTTTCTTCTTTTCATTCTCTTTCCTTTTCTCAACGAGATCTCGCGAGATTCTCAATCATCGATGATAAAGATCGATCGGATGGTCGACGTTACGAGCCGCTCACGGATACGAATTTTAGCGAGGACAAGTGTAATCGGGGGGAGCGTGATACGGGAGGCGGTGTTTCGTTTCGAAACGATTTATCGGAAGATT
>NW_006263352.1:0-9430 GCF_000469605.1 Apis dorsata | reverse complement strand
TCGGAAGAGAGAGAGAGAGAGAGAGAGATATGGGGAGGGGAGGGGTGGTAAAGGAATGGAAGAAAGGGTAAAGGAGAAGAAGGGAAAATGGAAGTTGCAAGATCACGGTTGGAGATTCGTATTAATCTTTTGCGGACGTAAGACATAATGGCAGCGAGCTGTTCAATTACGCTCGGATTAGCGGTACACGAGGGGTTCCCCTTCTCCCCAAACCACGTCTCTCCTCGAGAATCTGTACTCTCAGTGTCCCTTGCACGCTCTCCACCTCGTGTACACAATCTACCAGGGCCTTTGAAACGCTATATAAAGTGACAAACTTGCTTGGTTGCGCTGTATCGGCGTTAATACGGTATCGCGTTTCGCTCGGGTAATATCGAATCGGACGACGATAACGATTTTCCAACTTTTTTCTACCATCTCGGATCGAACGACCATCCCATCATCTTCTCCAAGGGCGAGGACGAATCGTGCCACGCGACCGTACGACCGACCGACTCACCGATCGATACTCCTCTTCTCTGCTTCCGCGTCAACCGATCCAAGGATGACTCGATGACACCACGTCGTGAGATCTATACGAGAATAAAATCTATTTTACGCATTTAATTTACGGGGAAGACAGAGGGAAGGAATACGCGCTTTTTCTCGCGCGTTCGTGATTCACACTTGCGCATTAACGTTATTCAAATTAGGTAATTTTCACCAGTGTCGCATTACCATTATTCGTTGCACGAATAAATTGCTACTTACCTGCACGATTTTTACCACGACTATCCTTGGTCGATTCTATATTACACTCGCATTCGAGCATTACGAACGATTATATCACTCGTGCACCCTATACAATAGCCTTGCCACCGGCTCTAGGATAGAGTATCGCAACTCGTCCCGCTGACTGACCCGAATATTAACGTTTCCCCTTTTCATCGCTCGTTTGTCGCTCGTTCTCGTATCCCTTCCATTTCTATCAACCTGTCCGACACGCGCCAACACGCGTAATCCGAGAGTAAACGTTCCCGCTTCAAACGTCGCTTTTTATATTTCCTTTCCAACCCGCCATTATCCAATCGGCGAACGCGCGAATCAAAGAAACCTTAAATTACAAAGAACGAACGAAGAATAGCTATAATCTGCTTACAATCGCTATATAAATATATACGTATATATTTATATATATTATGGGCAGTGATCGATTAGAAAATTCATCGTATAGTTGGACCGAATGTCATCGCCTCTCCTTTCCATTGAATCGTCATAAATCTCCATTTTACCTTTCAATAAATAAATCGCGCGACAAGAGAGTAGCATATAACTCGTATCGAAATATCATCACCTTTTCTTTCGTTTCTCCTCTTTTTTCGTCGCTATTTCAACATACCTTACATACATATGTAATGCTGATATAAGAGATAACATTTTTACGACACTTTGCATCATCGAAGAAGCGAGATTAGCGATATATACGATTTGTTACAGATTTACACGTTCCACGAACATGAAGCGAGTGCTCTTATTATTAATCTGTTCCCTAATGGGATTTGTCAACCCTCTACCTCGAAACGCGACCGATTACGAAGGTATCATTGCTTCTTTCACTTAATCATGATTTCATTCTCTTTCCTTCTTTGATCGAAACGATTCGTAGATATGTCCTATTGGCTAAAATCCGGCCAAGAGAATCTTCGAAGAATCCTAACTCATCGAAATAACGAAAATCGCGCGAAGAATATTATTATTTTCATTGGAGACGGGATGGGAATTTCTACGATCACGGCGGGTCGAATCTACAAAGGCCAAATCAAGGGTAACACCGGCGAAGAATACAAATTGGCATTCGAAATGTTTCCCAACGCTGGATTCGCCAAGGTATTTACATCTACTATACATATATATATACATATACACACATCGAATCAATTTCAACCTCGTTTATCGAGAAATAAAATATTTCACAAATTTTTCTCTCTTCCTTCTTCCTCTCCTTCTTCTTTCTTACAGACTTACAACACGGACAAGCAAGTTCCAGATTCGGCTGGGACAGCTACCGCGATATTTTCCGGCGTGAAATGTCGTTACAAGGTTATCGGATTGGACACGAGATCTTCGTTCAATCAATGCGACAAGCGGATCGATCAAGCGAGCAAACTTACAACCGTCGCGGATTGGGCACAACAAAGTGGCATGGACACGGGTAAGCGATCGTTTGGAAGGAAGAGAAATAAAAAAAGTAAACAACTTAACACGAGTAACCGCCGAATCGCGCGAACGATCGATACGTTAAAGATAAAAGCAGCACGCGCGCAAACGTGACTCGGGTGGCAGCAACGATCGACTCACGGTCGACTACCGGTGTTAAACGTTAAACGTCCGACAGGCCTTTAAAAAACGACACGGCAGAGGAACGATTGCGAGACGACCTTCCGTTTTATCTAGGTCGCCATATATAGGTCTCTCTTTTTTTTTTTTTTTTCCTTCTTCCTTTTCCCCCTCTATACATCGTTATAAATAAACATATCTTATCTCGAAAAATATTATTATTTATCCAAAAATTGAATCAACGATTGAAATATAGGATTCGTAACCACGACTCGGGTCACCCATGCCACACCGGCAGGATTGTACGCTCACGTGAATAATCGGGATTGGGAATGCGATACCTCGATACCGAAACAATACACAGATTGCGTGAAGGATATTGGAAGACAATTGATGGAGGATGAGCCGGGGAACAAGTTTAAGGTAAGTAGTCAAGTTTTTGCATCTTTGATCCTTCGAACGAAACGGTGGCATTTTATCGTTATTGGACGATTAAAAATAATAGGTAATCATGGGCGGTGGAGCGCAACTCTTAGGTTTACCCATGGAACCGATAGATCCAGATACGTGCGTCAGGGGAGATGGGAAAAATTTGGCGGAATACTGGGAGGGAAGTAACCCTGACGGGAGAGTAGTGACCAACACCGAACAACTTTTCTCCGTCGATATCGCCAACACGTCGAAAATTCTTGGAATTTTCGCTACTAATCACCTTCCCTATCACGCCGTCAAAACCGAAGAAACGCCGAGTTTGGCCAATATGACCAAACAAGCTATCAAATTGCTTCGAAAGAACGACAACGGTTTCCTTTTAATGGTAAGTTCGAACTTCAAAATTCTCTTTCGCTCGATTCTTTCTTTCCCCTTTCTCTTTCCTACCTGTATTGAAAGAAATGTGATGGTTTCAGGTCGAGAGCGGGAGAATAGACATGGCCCATCATCATAATTACGCAAAGTTGGCGTTGCGAGAATTATCGGAGCTCGAGGAGGCGATACTGACCGCTCTTCAACTGGTCAAATTGGAAGAAACGTTGGTGATCGTAACTGCCGATCATTCCCACGCGTTCACCATTAACGGTTATCCGAAGAGAGGAAACGATATCCTCGGTTTCGCCAATGATCCATCCAAACCGAACGTGCCGGCTTACGAGACGCTCAGTTACATCAACGGTCCGGGCTTCCTTTACCATCGACGAAACGATAGTAACAACGTTAACGAAACGTGGAGGCCCGTCGATCGGGACCAGACACGCGACGATCCATATTACACTCAAATGGCTGGTATATACTTGGAGGACGAGACACACGGAGGCGAAGATGTAGGAGTTTACGCGATAGGTATTATTATCCTCTCTTTTATTTCTTTTTTTCTTTTTTTTTATCTATATACAGTATAATTACATCCGTACATTCGAGTATAAATATTCACACATTCGCATGAAAATTTCCAAGATATTCTCGTTTTTGATATTCATTCATATTCCAGAGTATTCAAAGATGTACGTTCGATTTTTTCCTAGGTCCGTATTCCCACTTGATTCGCGGTACGTTTGAACAAAATTATATCGCTCACGTAGTGGCGTATGCGGCGTGCTTCAAAGACTGGCCTTCCCATTGTGACAACGTTTACAATCGTTACTTCTACCAACTGGCCAACTCGGTGAATCGTAATACCAATTCATCCATTGTGTCTCTCTTGATGTTGCTGCTTCTCTCAACAGTGGTCAATCGCTATTGATTCCATGCGTCGAGGACATTACATATAGTATAATTAATTCGCATCTCCGATACTACTATTTTTCTTCTCATTAATCCGTACCTTCGCGCACACTTACTCAATTATAATTTATACCTACGTATAATGTTAAATTACATACCCTCGAGTCTTTCTATTCCGCTTTTCGTCTTTTTTCTTCTTCTTTCTTCTTCTTCTTCTTCTTCTTCTTCTTCTTTTTCTTCTACTTTTCCCTCTTCTTCCTTCGAGTTTGAAAACAGTACAAAAACAAGCAAAGAGACACGTGAGTACGTTAAGTAAATTAATCGTACGTTATGATCTGAAACGCGATGGACGATACACCTTATCCCTTGATTATGTACATAATTTTCACGTTTCGAATGTTATGTTTTAATGTTAGGTACAATTTATTATATACGTATATTTATTGTACGTGTATTTAGTCGAATTATATATATTGCATACGTACACGCATAAGCTGCGTAAGTATCTAGATATAATGCGTTTACAAGCGTTCCATCATTCGAACGTATCGAAACATATATTAATTAACAGTTTCGTCTGTGATATAGATATGTATACGCAAACTAGCTCGTAATAATCCCTAATTGTATAATTTAATATTCACTCTTGCGATTTGTATGTATCCAAAACAAAACGAATATTTTATATAATTATAATCGGTCTTTTCACACGTTGCAAATATTATTATCGTGTAATAATTCTCTACATAGAAATTCGAGGAAAGCGTCGAATCGGTGCGGTAGATAATAAGAGAACGCAATAGCAACCAATTGTTTCGAAACGAAGTTTTCATTCGAAATAAAGAATGGAAATAAAGAATGGAAATAAAGAATGTTTCAGAAGAGATGCTTGGATGCTTTCGACCTGCTACGACCGATCGTTGGTCGATTCACCTTTTACAATGGTGAGATAGTAATTCTTGTAGATAAGAGGATCGGTATCGTCGCTGACAAAGTTTCGGTCCGGTTTCACCGACGCAAATGGATTTCGACGCGGTTGTAACACGACTTGCGCATCCGCGACGGAACTTATACGAGCTATCTCCCATAGGATTTCGTGCTTCGTGTAAGAGGTGACGGCAACGGGGACCGATGCTTTGCAAAACTCGCGTATCGTTTCGAACCAGCTATCCTTCCCCTCGAACCCGGTTTTTCGGTAGAGGCCAGGGTTGTAAATACAAATTAGATCGGGCGCAGCGAGACGTTCAACCGCGTCGTGATAAAGCATCTCCGGTTTAAACGTAACGTTAACGGCTCTACCGGCGGATTTACACTTGTTGCACAATCGAACCGTGGATAAAAGTCTCGGTGGCACGCCACTCGGCAATCGCAATTCCGGACCGATCAAGATCAAACGGAGCCTCTTTAAATTTGGTAAAAAATGAAGGAACAATTTTTCCCAAACGCGCAAATTTATACCTTCGAATTGAAATTCCGCGCCGACCAGATGAATCGTCCATTCGATCTTATTCCCCCATTCGGGACAACAAGTTTGCGTGGAATAAAGAGCCGTCAGTGGAATCGTGCACAATTGGGATAACGCCGAGTACGTGTAAGTATCCATGTTTCTGTAATACGGGCAATTGCCGTATATCTCGAATAATAAGCGGTCGAGGTCGAGATTGGATCGCGTTACGGATATTTGGCGAAATTCGTTGGGAATTTTCGGATCGACCCAACCGTGCCTATGCTGGAAAAGTAAAACCCTTTGGAAAATTTGAAACTGCGCGCACCAATTTTCGTGTCCCCCGCCGTGTCCCTCGCAAAAATATTCCATTCCGCAACGAGAGCAACAAGTCGCTGATTCCTCGCCGAAGCAACGGCAACTCCGACAAACTCTCGGATATAGGATAATCTCCCTCTCCCAAAGCTCCAACCGTCTTCCGATCTTCGACTCGAGGGACGCGATCAATTTTAATCGATAAACGCGATACCGTTCCGGATCGAGTCCCGCGCTCCCCGACTTATCGGAGGAGAGCATCGATGCCATCGACGAACGAATCTCGCTCAACGGTTCGCACAACTCGCGATGCTTCGTAGATCCTTGCGCTCGATGAGTGGTCGAGCAATAAGACACCATTCGGCAACGCTCGCAAAGTAATTTCGATCTACGCATACATACGGCGCAAAGGCTCGATGCGAATACGAATCGCGGCCTCACCTTCAACTCCACTCTCTCTTCCTCTTCCTCGCTCTCATCCTCGCTCGATTCCCGTCGACAAAACGTCGACGAAACGTCGTCGTCCCGTAAAAATGCCTTCATCGATCGGGAACGTGCATCGATCGGCACCTCCTCCACGTCCCCTCTCCTCGAAAATTTATCCCCTTCGCTTCTTCCATCTTTCTCCCCCTTTCTCTCCTTCCCCTCCGTCGCTTTCTCTCCGTCGTCAACGCAATTATCGCATTTCGATCTTCTCAACGATAAATTATTTCCTTTGCTTCGATGATGCTTTTTGCGCCCCATCTAAAAGTTTTTTTATCGATATCGATCGTTTCGAATCGTCGTCACCATCGCTATCATATCACTCCTTGTTCGAATTTTATCGGTATTCCGTTCAATCGTGCTTTTTATTTTTACGTCTCTCTCTCTCTCTATTTCTCTCTCTACGTAATTTTGAAAATTTAAAAAAAACCCGACGATTTGATATTTTTGGCCAATCTTTATCGATCAATCATGTATATCTGTTAAATTTAATCTTATTTTAGTTTGTTACCAAACCGAAGGAAACAAATGAGAGAAAAAAAAAAGAAAAAGAGAGATATAGAGATAAAGAGAAAAGAAAAAACTGGTGATAATAATTATCGTTTAAACCAACAATTTAAACTTTATTATTAAAAATTTATCACGATTGTGGATTTTTTTGTGGGAAACTTACCTTGCAACGTTACACTTACAATCTTGATATCACAGCAATTATTGAATAATACTAAATATTTTATATTTCTTCTAGACGAATTTCGTTACGAATTACGAATGAAAATAAATTATCCGATCTTATTTAAAATATTATCGAATATAAGTAAGAAGAAATGAACAAAAATGTACAATCGAATTACAATGGCCGAAATCTCGCAAGATACGTGTATTGTCGAAAAGACAGAGCTTACTTGTGGGCACTATGCCCGGTGCCCGGATAAAAGTAGTAGTATTTCGAGCGTCGTTCCTTGAATATATACCCTCTGTTCCCGGGGTAACATATCTAAATTGATTACAATTGCATGCATGCATTTATCAACATAAATCTCTCTCTTATTTCTTCTTTCGAATATTTGTTTAAATTTTCCCCCGAAATCAACATTTTTACATCATATTTTATAAATTAAACTTTCTATTTCTGTTTTGTCTCTTTTCTTTTTTCTTTTTATTCTATATTTCATTTTATTTTCTCTTCTTTTTGCCACAATAAAAACTGTGACATCCTCCTCATGAACATATAAGAAAAATAAGTAAAAAAAAATATTATTTTTCGTCTATCTTTGTAATATTATTTCTATTTTTTTACCAACTTCTTTTTCAACTTTATACATATGCATTGTACGTTTATTTTTAAGATACGTATTAATATTAATTAAGAAAAAAAAAAAAGTTTTAAAGTTCAAAAAATTTTTTTTAAAGTTATTTTGATTTTATTTATATGAATATGATGATGAAATAATATTAATTCTAAAATGTACATGTATCAATTTTTATTTCAAGTCAAAAAAAAAAAAAAAAATCTTTCTTCTGTGTAAAAATTGAAGATTATCGATAAAGTAAATTCCTTTCTTTTTTTATACATTTTTACCATATATATGCATAATTTGTCAAATCTATTATTATCATTATTTTGTTATAACTTTTCCATTTTTTTATACGTATATGATCTCGTATTTTTGATATTCTGATTTTGCGATTTTTCCAAATTCCGAAATTCCAATTTTGAACTTTTCATGTTTGAACCTGTCGACATAGATATCATTTTATACCACGTATGTGCTACGAAATATTACGTCAAATAAATATAATCAAAAATTTTTTGTAATCATGTTTCGTAATATATCAATTTTTTATTATATATAATTTTTCATAGTTTTTCATCTGTTGACTGACAGTGAGAACGCCTCCACGTGGTTGAACGACGAACAAATATGGAGCCGTATTCTACGTTCAAGGTAGGTTATACGGTATCGAGGTTATGTTTTCGCGTTCAAGTACCGTCACTTTGGCAATATATTTTTTTCGCATCGTTGCCAAAAGTTTATTTATAAAAACGCTACAAACAGCCAAATTATTCATATCGATTAATTAAATATCTCGTATGTAAAATTAAAAATATTAAGTTACGCGATCACAATGGGAATATCTCTTTTGCTTACAAATAATATAATATTTTAATCCGCAATATCATCATTTTAATAAAATTTTCTTTACGATACTACATTCTTTTTTCGTAATAAAATATTATTAGAAAAGATTGTATTCGAATTCACAATTTTCTTATATTCAGATCGTTTTTAACGATAATGAATTTCTATATATTATTAATTACACTTTTATATCACTAAATATCACTTATATCTATATAAATATCTAAACGTGTCGTTAAACGAGTTTTAATTATTTTCATATTCAATCGTATTTTGATTCTTACGGTATTTTTTTTTATTCGTATTTGACAATTAATTTGTTATTGTATCGTTAACCTCACCTCGTCACCTCACGAACGTTGTTTTACATTTTTATCCTTTCGCTATAAACTATAAATTGTTTTCTTCGAACTTTCGATTCGATTAAGATTACAAAATAATTAATTATTTTTTATTAGACAGATAAAACGTTTGATAAAGTTTCATCTCAAATGGATTATAATTGAAAACATTCAAATCATTTTTAAATAATAATTGATACACGCTTAATCTAATTACAACGTATGAAATACGAAAAAAAAAAAAAAAAATACTTCTAAAATAAATTCGTACATTCGTACATTCAAATACTTTTCTTTTTACTATAATTTCATAATACATTTCTTTTACGCGTTTTTTCGCGTACAATACTATTTTCGTTTAACAGTTTTATACAGTTTTATTTTAAAATTCCAAAATAAATTATATATATAAGTGGAAAAAGATTTTTATTAATATATAATGATTATTTTTAATCGTATCGTAAAAAGAAAAACAATATCAAACATAGAATCGATCGAACAATGTAATAATATTAACGATGATGATGATGATGATGATGATGATGATGATAATGATGACAATGAGAACGACGACAATGACGATGATGATGATGATGATAATGATGATAATGTTAGTGATGGTGATGATGATGATGATGATGATGATGATGATGATGATGATGATGATG
>NW_006263351.1:2358507-2361122 GCF_000469605.1 Apis dorsata | reverse complement strand
ATAAATTTGTTGTATAAAATATATAATATATATTTTACAATTTTTTTTATTATTAGCTACATTGTTTTTGGAATTATGGAAAAGATATTCAGCAGAAATTACTCATAAATGGGATTTAACTGGTTTGGATGCTCAAGAGGAACATCCTCGTCCTCAGTACTTAGCACGTTTAGCACATATAAAAAAAAAATCGCTCAATATTATCACAAATACAGAAGAACCGAAAGTTCCCTTTTGGAAGATGAGAGTTCCTGCTACAATTCTCAGTTTCTCCGTCGTTTTACTGCTGGTTTGTAAAAATTAGGAAAAAATTAAAATTATTAAATTTATTTCTATTTATTTTACATTGCATTACATTTATTTTACATTTATTTTAGATTGCAATAGCAATGGCTGCTGTCTTAGGTGTCGTTTTATATAGAATGTCTGTTTTGACTGCTTTAAGTGTTTATGGACATCCTATGGTAACAAGTTATGCAATATTATTTACTACAGCTACTGCTGCTAGTATTAATTTGTGTTGCATTATAATATTTAATTGGGTTTATGTTTGGTTAGCTGAATATTTAACAGAGGTATTTTATATCATAATAACAATATATTTTTATTCATAATATATTATTATTAATTTTTTTTATAATATATATTTTTATTTTTATAGATCGAATTACTTCGAACCCAAACTGAATTTGATGATAGTTTAACATTAAAAATATATCTACTCGAATTTGTTAACTATTATGCTTCCATATTTTATATAGCATTTTTTAAAGGAAAGTTCGTTGGTTATCCTGGAAATTATAATCGCTTCTTTCATTATCGACAAGAAGAATGTGGTCCTGGTGGTTGTCTTATGGAATTATGTATACAGTTAAGCATTATTATGATTGGCAAACAGGCCATGAATACGATATTAGAAATGTTGTTTCCATTATTTTACAAATGGTTAAATACTTTAAAAGTACATGTTGGAATGACAACAGAAGATGGACAAAGAAAAATTACTACTAGAAAATATCTCCAATGGATTAAGGATTATAAGTTAGTGGAATGGGGTCCAAGAAGTTTATTTCCTGAGTATTTAGAAATGGGTATTGGTATTAAATTTATTGAAATAAATTAAATCATATAATTAAATATATTTAAATCTTAATATTTTATTTTATATTATATTACAGTATTACAATATGGGTTTGTTACTATCTTCGTCGCTGCATTTCCATTAGCACCATTTTTTGCATTACTGAATAATGTTTTTGAAATGCGATTAGATGCGAAAAAATTGTTAACAATGTATAGAAGACCAGTTGGACAACGTGTTACTGATATAGGCATATGGTACCGTATTTTAGATTCCATTTCTAAATTATCTGTTATAACTAATGTAAGTTCTAATAATTGAAGATTTCTTATAAAAAATATCTTATATAAAAACAATTTTTGATATATTTATAATTGAAATTTTTTAGGCATTCATTATAGCTTTTACTTCGAATTTTATACCTAGATTAGTTTATCGAATAATTGTCTCTGATAATTATTCTCTAGAAGGATTTCTAGACCATTCTCTTTCAAAGTTTAATACAAGTGATTTAAAAAACGGTACTGAACCATTTTCAACATCTACTCAGCAAGTTGAAATATGTAGATATCCAGATTATAGGGAACCACCCGATTCATCAAATAAATATCAATATACTATTATGTTTTGGCATGTACTTGCGGCAAGATTAGCTTTCATTGTTGTTTTTGAGGTATTATTATTATTGAAATTAATTTAAATCAAAAATTTTAATTTGATTATTAATAAAATCAATATTTTCCAGAATATTGTTGCTCTTGTAATGATATTAGTGCGATGGTGTATTCCTGATATGAATCCGAAGTTAAGGGATAAAATTCGACGTGAAGCATATATAACTAATGAAATAATTATTCAACAAGAAACACTTCGTGCTTGTGAACGATCTACTGATTTAGATGCAAATCAACAGTTAATTAGATTAAACGAAAATGCAAATCGATGGAATAGAGTTATGAGAAGTAGTTTATCTAATTCTGAATTCGATTTAGAAATTCACGGAAGTCCTGTATCACCACCTAACACACATTCACGTGTTAGTCCTGCCGCATTATGATCATTTTCAGATCAAAAAAATAAAAAATTCAATAAAAAAAATTATAATTGTGATTCTAGTCACATATTCTATATTGATTTCATTGATTTGACAATTTTTAAAAATATATAAATGTATTATATATTTGATAAAAATATAATACATATAAAGAATATGAATCTATGTTTGAAATGAAATAAAATAGAAAATTTGATAGTAATTATGGAAACTAAACAAAAATTGATATACAAAAATGTTCGATAAGGTTTAATTTATTAAATTATAAACAATTTAATTTTACATTACATAAAATGAAACGAAAATAGAATTACAGTTCTATTTTTGAATTATATTTTTTATTTTTTATTTAAAATAAGATTAAATTTCTTCTAAATATAATAAGTAAATCTTAATGAAAAAAGGAATTTGAATGTAAAAAAAAAGAAAATATCTCTATTAAATCTTTATTATTTATAGCAAAATATCATATAAAAATTG
>NW_006263351.1:2357453-2358498 GCF_000469605.1 Apis dorsata | reverse complement strand
TATATATATATATATATATATATATATATATATATAGAACATATGAACATCAATTTCAAAATAAAATCGTTCATAGTGAAAATCGGTTATTCTTTACCGATAGAATAATTTTTTAAAAATTGAATCAAATGAAATCAAATTGAATCTTTTTAAAATGTTAGAAAGATATTCGAAAAATATTCGTTAGATATTAATTATTAAAATCAATTTATTAAAAATTTAAAAAAAATTATTATCAGTCAGAATCACAAAGAAAAAAAAGCAAAGATTATAATTTTTAACTTTTTTATCTAAGCCAAAAAAAATTTTTGCTTTTGTAAATGTAATAAAATATAAATGTAATCTAAATAAGTTAAATGTAACAAGTAAGTATTTATAGATTTAAGTAAGTTATTTACATAAAATTTCATCAAAATTTCATTAATTATGAGTTACAAAAGATCAAAAATATTCAAATTCGCAATTTTTCACGATTTTTGATCTATATAACTAAAAAAATCTAAAAATGTTTATATTGTTCTATGCATTAATTGATTTTGATGAAACTTTATAAATGTATAATTTACTTAGATTGATAAATTTTAAATTTTAAATTTTCTTATAGACTTATATAAAGTTAAAAATCGAAATTTACTTTTTTTTCGCAATTTTAATCAATAATAATTTTAAAAAAATTGTTATACATTATCTAATAAATTTCTAGCATTTTCAAATCTTTCTAACTTCTCAAAGAAATTCAATTTATTTGATTTAAAAAAATGATTCTCTTTTGAATAGTAATTGATTTTCACTGAGAATTACTATATATATATGATAAAAAGAAATGTAAATTAATGTTTTTCTTATCTTTATTTTGTCACATATTAAATTTTATAAAATTAAAAAAAGAATCTCATAAATTAATCATTTTTGAAAATATAGAAAATAATAAACTATATTATTTTATTTAAAGGAATAATAATCTTTATATATATGTTTATTATTATAAAAATTAATATAATATGAAGTTATATCCTTTTTCAATATGAAATGTTTGTATATAACA
>NW_006263351.1:2352493-2357100 GCF_000469605.1 Apis dorsata | reverse complement strand
AAATGATCATATAAAAAACTCTTAGAATTATATATTTTTATGATTATTTAAAAAGAAGAAAATATTTTTATTATAATCAAATTTTAATATTATTATATCTTTATTGAAAATAAATAATATAATAATATATATATATATATATGAATTTTATATTATGTTCTTTGCAAATGAAAAAGAAAATTAATGATTTTTCTAATTTTTATTTAAAGAAATATAAATATTAAATGTTGACTTGTGTTTTTCATTAAATTCTTTTTCATTAAATTATATTTGATTTAAAAATTATTTGTTACAATATAATTTATTTATTCAATTATTATATTATTATTTAATAATATAAATATTTATTGTTGAATTATTTTAAAGTTTAATTTCATAATATAAGTCTCTATTTAAAGTTCCTGCAAATAATATATTCTGATATATTTGGATTAACTTTTAAACACATAATATATTAATGAATTAAATGTATTATATTTATGCAAAATATACTAATTAACTAAAGTTTTTTAATATCAATAACATATATCGCTATTAATATCACTGTAAAATCTATCATTTTTATCCATAAATTAACAATATTTATAATTTTTACAAATTTTGTAACATTTTTAAATATATATATTCAGCTTCCATAATTAATGATATTTAAATGTATATATATAATGTATATAATATTTTTATGAAATTGTAATAATAATTTCTTCATTATATATAATATAATTGTATAATATAAATATATTATAAATATATATAATTTTAATAAAAGATTCTATAATAATAATAAAGTTTAAATTATCATTGAAATATTTATATAAATATTTTTATATAATTTTAAATTTTATAAGTTTATGTTGATACAATTATCTAAAGCACGGTATGCAGAGGGCGATATCATAGAACCGGTATGAAAATGGGACACTATTTATTCTCAGTCATTCCGAATATTTGATTTAAAAAATTTATTCTTATTTTTTACTAAACATTAAAAGAGATTCAACAAAATTTGTTATAATATTTTAATGTGAATTCTTATGTAAACAACGAAATTTAATTTAATTTCTAAGAAAAATGGGAACTGTTCATGCAAAGGTACACATGTATTATTAGAAAATTACGATATAACCTAAAATAAAAGCTATTAATTTATACCATGAGTAATTTCTAATAATAATTTTTAGTATTATTATTTTGAATATAACAATTTTATAAAATATTTTATTAAATTTGTATTATTTTATTAAATATACTTCTAATTTTATTATATAGATTGTTATTATATTTGATAATTAATTTTTTACATTATTTTTTTCATTAATGAAAATATAATGTAATGACTTATATTTTTCTTTTTAATGTTTTAGGAATCAAATATGTCCAGAAATATAAATGAAACTTCAAGTAATAATACTGAAAAACAAAATTTTAGAAAAAATAATTCTGTAAGTAATATGTATATATTTTTAAAGTTTATTTAATATTTCTTATATTTTTTATTTAATTTTTTTTATAATACATAAAATAATTTAAATTTTTATTTTTAATCCTTATATTTTCAGGAAAAGATGAATTTATTTGAAAAAAGAAAAGAGGAACCCATTGATCTTCATTCAGTAAAGGTATTAATATAAATATAAAACATTAATTTTTTTAAATTAATAATTTTACAAATTAGTAACTCTAGTTTTAAAATATTATAAATTAGGCAAGAGTTGATAGAATACATGTAGATGGGCTTATAAGAACGAAAGATGATATAATAAAAGCTCAAGTAATAGAACTGTTTAAAGCTCAAGATTTTTATGATGTTGTTCTACGTGCCTATAAAGTGAGAGAAAAGTTACAAGGTTTAGGATGTTTTGGAAATATTGGAATTTACATTGATACCAGTCAGGGTCCTCGTGCTACCCCAGAAGGCGTTGAAGTGGGTCTATATAATTACACAATAATTCAACAAAAAATAAGTAATTTCTCAGATTTAATTCTTTCCAGTTCACTCATGAATTTTTTATTTAATGATTAATATATATTCTTTTAAGAAACTTTAAAACCATGTTCTTTTTCAGGTCACTTTTATGGTACGTGAAATAAGACGCTTAACAGGTGGAATTAGTACTATGGTTGGAAATAATGAAGGTTCAGTTATTGTTCATGCAAAAGCACCCAATTTATTTGGAAGAGGAGAACGTTTACAGATGGAATATTCTTATGGTTCAAAAAGTTCAACTAATATAAGTATATCTGCTGTTAAACCATTTATAGATAATTGGCGTCATACAGTGTATGCAAAATTATTTCATTTTAAAAATTAATAATTAAAAATAAGTATTCTTGTAAATTTATATTTAATAATTTTTCTTATAGATTAACTGGTAGTGTGTTTAACACATCAAATAGATTTCCATGGTCTGGTTTTAGTCAATGTGATAAAGGTTTTTTATTAGATATTGGTCTTAATCCAGACGGAGCAGGTACATTAAAACATAACTTGCAATATGAAGCTACATATAGGGAAATAATTTCTTCTAAGCAAGTATCGTTTCGCGTTCGAGAGCAATGTGGTCCAAATTTAAAATCTGCTCTACGACATATTTGTTCTATTGACAAAAGGGATTCGTTAATATTTCCTACTATGGGAAGTTTAGTGCAATTTTCGACAGAAGTAGCTGGTCTTGGCGGAGATATAGGATTTGTTAAAAATGAACTTACCATGCAAACTAATTGGTCACCATATGAATGTCTAGCAAGTATTTTCAAATTTGAAATTATCTCTTATATATAATTTGTGTAATTAAAAAATTTTTATTAGACCTTCCAATTGGGTTTTCAATCTGGATTGCTTCGAGGAATTAGCAATGACATGAAAATAAATATTGCTGATCATTTTTTTCTGGGTGGACCATTAAATCTTAGAGGATTTGATATGAGAGGTTGTGGACCTCGTCATGATGGAAATTCTATTGGTGGTGATGCATATTGGGCTCTTGCACTGCATTTATACACACCATTACCATTTAGACCTGGTCGTAATGGTTTTGGTGATCTGTTCAAATTGCATGGTTTTATCAATGGTGGAAACGTATCCAATTTTACTTTTAAATTTGGTATGATATCTTTAAAGTATTTTTTACGTTTTAATTTGTAATTATTTAGGAAATAAATAATTTCTCATTATTTACAGCTAATGATTATAAAGAAAATATGAAAATTTTTAAAGAAAATGTTCGTTGTGCAGTTGGTGGAGGTATTGCAATGAAACTTGGAAATATAGCAAGAGTAGAGTTAAACTTAGTTATGCCTTTGTTATTTGTCAGGAGCGATGTATTGCAACAATTTCAATTTGGTATTGGGTTGCAATACTTATAAATAATTTCTATTTCAGAGTAGTATAAATTATACTTACATTATTTCTATGTGAATCATATGCATTTAATGTAAAATAAATTACAATTATAAATTTATAACTCTTATGGAAATATATGCTAATATCATTAGAAATAAGTATCAAAAAAAGCATTTTCAATAAAAATTGATACAAATCTATTTCTTGATTTTTTAAATATATTTATATTATTAAAGTTGTATTTTACATACATAAACATAATTAGTACATTTATTTCATAGTTTATATTAAGTTTAAGTTTTATATTAGTTTTATAGTATTTTATAGTATATATATATATATAGAGTTTTAGTTATATATATAAAGTTTTACATTAATATTGAGTTTTAAAAAAAATTAAAGATTTCATCAGTTAAGTTATGAATCAACTATGAATCAGTTCATTAATATGTTGCATATTTGTTTTTAAAATTGTGTAATTTTATCTTTTATCGATTTAAATTAATATAATATATATAAAATAATTCTAAATATTATTTCAGAAAAAATTATTTTTTACTTTCAAATATTATAAAGACATTATTTTACTAAATTACTTATTCTTTTATCTTTCTTAAATTTATATCTTAAACATGAATCAATTATAACAGCGCCCCTACAATGTATGTATAAATGACCTATGCATCAGTTAGTTGAAAATGGCCGCTTAAAAGTTATCGTTGAAATGTATGTTTTAATCATGTATCACTTTACAATGGAATCCTTCGAAATTATTCAAGAATTAAAACAAAATATTGTGATTGAAGTAAAGAGATTTATCAGAAATCTATTGTTAAAATATAAAAAGTGTGGTATTACAAGTAATCAGTTGTCATATTGCAAGCAAAATATTATACGTGATAATTGTCATAGTGGAGGCTATCTTTGTTGTATGTATAAGCGAAAAAAAAAATATTTTATGTAATTAATATTATTGTGTTTAATATTATAACATTAAAATCATGTTGAAATATAAATATTTTGGATTTGAATATATTATTTAAATTAATAATTTACTGATTTTTGATTAATTAATATCTGATATATGTGCGATGCGGAATATTCGTGACGTGATTATAAACATTATATTGATTTCAAATATATTTTTAAAATTACAAATATAATAATTTGAAATTTAATATTAAAATTTATTATTTTTTATTAAAATATATAATATTAAAATTATTATATAAAATTCTTATTTCTATTTTTATTGAAAAATAAT
>NW_006263351.1:2344040-2352252 GCF_000469605.1 Apis dorsata | reverse complement strand
TATCATATACAAAGATTATGATTATCGAATATTTTTGAGCAATATTTTAAAAAATATTTGATAATTTATATATTTATCGTTTTTTATGCGAAATAATTAAATTTAACTTATTTATTTATAATTAACAATTTTTTAAGTTATTTATTAACTATTTTTAAATAATATTTTTAATATTTTAAATTTATATATTAATTTAATTATATTGTATTATATTATAATATATTATATTAATTTTAAATTTATTTTACAGCTAAACAAAGAAGATTTATGAGAACCGAGAAAAATTGTAAAGAAGCAGCAGTGTGTTGAATGATGTATGTAATAAAATTTAAATTATATTTTTCAAAAATTTAAATTAGTTATTTAAATATTTTTTTTTTTGTAGCAACTTTGCTTCAATATTAAATATGTATTTTATGCAGAGTTTATCTCTAGAAACAACAATGGAAAAAATGTATTCAATAAATAATGTACTGAATGAAAAAAGAAATATGTCAAGTTCAAAAAAAGAAAATATGTTCCATAGTGTCTTTAATATTTTGAATATACTTTGGGAACAATTTTCTAAAGTTCCTGCTTCATTTATAGCGAGTATTAATTCCATTAATTATCCATTGTCTGTAACAGTTGTGAACAATGATGGTATAATTCCACATGACTTTTTTAAAGATTTGTCAAATAAAAGAGAACGATTAAGTACTGATAATATATATATTCAGAATGCTCATGTAAAAGAATCTTTAAATATTATTAAAAATACAAATAATGATATATTTGATGAAAGAAAATCTATAAATAAAATTTTTAACAAAAATGCAAATAATAATTTAAAATTTAATTATGAATACATTAGTAACAAAAACAAATATGCAAAAAGATCTGATAAAAAAGAATCATATATTAAGGAGAATATTAGATATGATACAACTAATTATAATTATTTGATATCAGTTCAAAATTTGAACAAATCAAATGAAAAGGAAATGTTTGAGTACATTTATTTTGATAAAAACATACAAAAAGTATGTACTAAAGAAAATTGTTATAATTTTAAAGATACTTATAATAAGCATATATTTAATAAGGAACAATTTTTTAATTATATTAACAACAGTATAGATGATAAACTAATTTCTTTTTTAACATCTAGTACAAATACATTAAGTATGCAACCAATCCAACAAGGTATAGTTTCTAATCTGTTCACAAAGGTATTGCAAAAAGCTTTCAATAGTATAACAGACCGCTTTTATAGAACAGAATCTGTTGAATCGGATTTGATAATTAAACGATCATTCTCACCGAAGCAACGAAAAAAACTTATTGCAGTGGCGAAAGGTAGAGGTCGGGGACGAGCAAAGTCGCAACTTAGACGTTCTGGAGTTAGCCAAACAAGACATAGAAAAGAACGCATTAAACATGATATTGCTATAGATATAGAAGATGATTTTAAAAGCTGGCAAGAATTAGAAGTATCTCATACAATAAAAAATAAAAAATTAGAAGACTGTTTTAGCTTAGATGAAGATACAATAGATACTGTACAATATACTGTAAAAGAGACAGTGAATCCTGTAACATATACATTTTCTGATATAAAACCCAAAATTCAAAAATCAAAAATATGTAGAAATATTGATAAAAGTATACCTAATTTTTCTAAAAAAATGAAAAGTATATTCGAATGTACAGAACAAACAAATATTTTTCATCATGATTTTGTTGAGAATAGATATAATGTACAAAAAAATACATTTCGACCACGGTTAATATCAGAAAGTTCCATTGATTCAGAAGATAGTTACTGTATAGTATTTGAAACTGGCTCCGAAGTAACTTATAAAAGTGATCTTGAAGATAGTGAAGAAAATGATGAAGATCAAATAAGCGAAGATGAAAAAATTTATAAAGATGAACGATCTATATCTCCTGTTCAAAAAGTAATTAATCATTTATGATTTAAATTTGCTTATTATAATTTTGAAATAATAATTAATAAAATTTTTATTATAGGTAAAATTTAATTTAAATCCAGAAATTCATATAATGGTTCAATGGGACTATGCTTATCGTGCAGCTCGAAAAGGTCCATGGGAAGAAATGGCTAGAGATAGAGAACGATTTAGAGGCCGTATAAATTGTATAGAACGTGTTCTTAATCCAATATTAACAACTCAACACAGAACTTATATTTGGCAAGAACGATTTGCACTTATTGAATAAAATTCATATTTACTATTTAAGGTAACTGTATCATTTAAAATTAGTATTATGTACTATAATAGAAGAGATGATGTATTTAAAAAAAAAATGTGTATAATAACTCTTTTAAAATGATAAACTGGGCTGTGAACAAATAGAATATGATGTCTTTTAATAATACAACAACAATTGGTATATATCATATATTTTTTCATTAAAATTTATAATACTATAATTTGTATGAAGTTAATAAGCTGTAAATCTTTTTTGGCTAGTCTATTATATCTAAAAATATTAACAAATATTAGATTTTTTATGTCATAAATTATATTAGCTAATAAATAAATAAATACATGCATACTTTTAAAATGTTAATAAGCTATATTTTATTGAAATATATCTCACTTATATTTTTTTAAAATCTGTAAATCCATTGTATCAACAATAACAGATTCAATAATTAAAGATTTAAAAATTTCATATTTTCAATTTAATAAAAATCCATATTAAATTATTTAATTTGATTTGTATGCAAAATACTGTAAATATGAAAATATTAAAATAAAATAAGAATTTAAATTACATAAGTAGAAATACACTTTTCTATTAACTTTTCTATTTTTAAATATTTCAAAATAATATAGAATAATAGAATAGAATAATAGAATTACATTTATATAAAGGATGTTAAAATATTCATGAGACAACTTTGAAGATTCTTTTTCGATTTTAATAAAATCAAAACAAATAAAAGTTGATATACAAAAATATTGGTTGAGATATATTTATTTAAGCAATTTAAATAACATTATAAACTATTTAAATTTTTATTAAATGATACAAGATGAAGATAGAATAATAATATGACAAAGATAGAACTATTTCAATAATATCTTAATTCATTGCTAACTTAAATTGCTTATAAATGAATAAATAAATTTTAATTTTTGCAATAATTTTTTTATATCAATTTTTGTGTTTGTTTTGGTCTAAAATCTATTTTCTAAATATCATTTGAATGTATTGACACCCTAAATATTATTTTTAGTTTCTTAGTTAAATTCATTTTATATATCTAAGTTACAAAATATAAATAACTTGAATTATATATACACTAGTCATTAAATGTATAAATTATCAATCAGTTTTGTTATGTATAAAACAAATTATTAGAAGATTTTAATTATTCATATTTTTTTTTCTAACATACATTATCTCTTCTATACAATTATTTTGTAACAAAATCAAAATCTTTTCACTATATTTTCGATATTAAAATTATTATATGCATTTTTTAAACATAAAATTCAGAAGTCACATATTTGTGATATTCTATATGTACATGTTTTTTTCGTCTTTAATTTGATAAAAAATATAAATATATGAACATTAACTATTAACTTAAGGATATATTCATAATTTCATTTTCTATTACTTATTTTTAATAAGGTATAAATGTAATTAAATATTATGTACAAATTTCTAAATATTGAACAAATAAAAAATATCTTTAATTTCCATTTTAAGCACACAGCTTATACATGTCTCTGTTTTATTTATTAATTTGTATTATTTGTTTTCCACATTTTTATTAGAAAATTTTCTTATTATAAAATTTTATTGAAAAATCTGAATATTTGTAATACATAATATTGAAAAATATATCATTTATATTGACAATATTAAAATTAATGGAAAGTTTAGCCAGATATAATTATAATAAATTATGAATTGTAATTCCTGAAATTAATTTATTATTATGATAAAAAAATAAATTCTATTTCATTATTACTTATAATTAATTAATGCATACACATATAAATGCTATATATTGCTGAGAAGTTTTCTAAATTGGTAGAAAATAAGAAAATACTTTTTTCACTCACAATCATTATTATATGATATTATTTGTAAATATGAAATTTTTAGCTAGTAATTCCATTTTTGACTGTTTTTATAATTACATTCAATTATTAGAAAAAATTGATTAAATAAAAATTGATCACATTCAAAGGATTTCTTGTCAGCAATGCATAATATTCATATGTGAAATAACGCATATTATACATAATCAAAAAACATTAGAGAAAATTTTTAATAAATAATTTAATTTACTTAATTAATTCAAACATACTTTTGTATAAATAATATATATTTTTTTCATTATTTAATTATTAATGGAATTTTTAGATATTTTTGAAATTGTTAATTTATATATTTTATTAAATATAAATTCCCTGGAATTTGATTTGGATTAATATAAAAAAAATTGTTCTTGCCAAGTTTACAATGTATAATATATTTAAAATTAATTAGGAATTACTGCGTGTACATACAAAAGTTGATAATATATATGACTGTGTTATAAATTGTAATAATTAAATTATAATCTACTTTATTTGCACTTATTTAATAGTTTCTTTCTATTTTTAGTTTAAAAATTATTTTAATTTCTCTTAATGTAATAATGCAAAAAAAAAGATTTGTTCTTCATATATATACATAATCATTTATATTTAAATTTTATCAAAAAAACTAAAATATTATTTTTATTTTGAAAATTAGAATAATATCTTATATGTAGCTAGTATATAAATATTATAGGTATATATATATATATATATATTTCATTGAATAAATACATTAATAAATACATTAACTTATAATAACTTGTAAAATATTTAATCCAAAAAAAATTTTCAATGCTTTTTTAATAAAGTAACTTTCATTAAAAATATAATATCTATTATTAAAAATAAAATATTTTGTACTTTTAATTAACATAATTTTTTATTAAAAATAATTAAAAAAAGATCAAATATCAAGATCTAACTTGGTTATATATTATTGTTTTTAATTTAATATTATTATAAAAACATTATTAATTATCCACATTGATAAAAAATTTATGATGGTTTTGACATATTATTAATTCTCTTGTCATAAATAATTTGCAAAGTTGCTCAGAGTCTAACAATGAAAGTAATAATACAATCCAAATTATGTCAAGGACAAATTACGTGATTGTGAGTACTTGTGGTGATGGCGATAGTTATAAAACTAATGTTATAATTATGGATTCTATTTCTTAATTGTTATCGGATTGTTATACGAATTCATTTTGAAAAACAATGTTATTTTGATATTATACTATTTGATTCCAACAGAACATACATAATAAATATTTTTAATAATATTAATAATATAGTTATATAATATATATGAATATAATATATTTAATATATAATTGAGATCACACGATATTTTTTATTTAATATAATAATAAAATAATAAAATATTTTTTTCTTTGAGGTATAACAATTTTTTTTAAGAAAAATTAAATATTATTTTTCAATTAATGATTTATAATAATTATTAGAAATAAAATCAAATATCAAAATATTATTAATATAATAACAATTCATTTATTATTTGCAATTACTATTTTTCAACAATCTAAAATAATCTTTTATTTGATTTTAGAATTATATGGAAATTAATTTTATGTTTTTCGAAATATTAATCAATTATATTATGTATATATATTATGTATATATATAACTATTATATTATATATTATATATTTAATAGTAAAATTAAATATTGCACAAAACATTCATTATAATTAATTCTTATCATTAAAACCGTAACTATAATAGAAAAAAATGAAATAATTTTCTTCAAATCAATCTTTTAATATAACAATGCATTTCAATTTAAAATAATTTAAAAAATGCTTTTATGAAAAAATTTCATTGCTATTCATGCTATATATAAACATATATAGTTAAAAAATTATTTTTATTTATGATAAATTTTCCATGTGAATCAAAAAATATGTTTAAAAGATATCAAATTATTCTTAATTAGCAAATATGTGTTAGTTTTTGTAATTACATAATTATATATGTTTCTAAAATTTTCTTTCTTTATCAGTATTCTATTGGTGCATTGTTTAAATAATTAATAATAATTCTTTATTGAATTATAATTATAGCTATATATATTTTATATGTTGCATTGCACAATTTTTGATCGACATTTTCATTTAAACAGTTCTCTTAGATACATTTTCTAAACAATTTTCATTAGAATTATATAAAAAATTTTTTTAGAAACAATTTTTTTTCTTAACTAATATTTTTAAAATCTTAACTAATATTTTTTAATTTAAAAAATATAATTGATTGATGATAATTGATTTACATGCAACAATATATTCAATATTATCTATGAAATATGTCGAATATTTATTGTGAAAAGAACACTGGAGAGAATATTAACCGGAAAAGGATAGGCATAATTTAACTGGATAATTATTACAATAGAGAGGAAAAGAAGAACAAAATGGACCATTACAATATATTTTTCGATGCATTGCATATTTGTAATTGAGATATTGTTAATAAATCACCTTTACCATTTAATGATAAATCACTTATAAAAATATATATAAAAGTGCGAAATAATTTACTGACTAATTTTTATAAACAGAATTATTATGATTTAAATTTAAAATAACACAATTTTGATGTTGCTGCAATAAATAATGATATTAATGAATTTCAAGTTTAAATAAATAGAATGTAATAAAATTTATTTTTTAGTTAAATTATAATTTTTTTACTATTTATTTTATACTATTTTTTATTGGTTAAAACTGAGGGTTTTTAAATTGTATATATTATTAAGTATAGATGATTTTTATTGTAATTATTGTAATTATTATTGTAATAGGATGTTCTTTCAGTTACAATATTACAATATTTTATTAATATATATTTTAATTGTGTGTATGAAAATTATGAAAATTAAATAAAAAAAGAAATATAAAATTATTATTGATAATATTGATTAAAAAAATTAAAAAATGATTTCTTAATAGATAGATTTCTTAATAGACCTAGTGTATTAATTAATGAATCAAAGTCATGATATTTTTCATTTATCAAAATAAAGATTAGAATAAATTTATATTTGTGTTAAATAATTTTTACATAATTCATTGATATAGAAAATTTTTATGTTTATAAAATTTGATACCTATTTTTCTATAATATTTTTTAAAATATTTTTTATATTTTTAAATTTTTTAAAAATTTTAACTTGTTAAGAATTAATACTTTTATATATATTTTTTTTTAATCAGAAATCATAAATTAGTTTTTAACTAAATCAAATATTTTTCAATTGTTTAAATGTTTTTTTTAAATGTATTTTAATATTGAATCTTATTTATTGTCATTATTCATTAAGCAATTGAATCATTTTTATTTCATTTTAATAACATTGTGTTTTTTTATTGACATTGAATATAAAATTAAAATAAAGCGGATATGAATTATAAAATCAAACTAACTTTATTTTTAGTTTCATATGAATCGTTATATATTGAGAAAAAAAAAATATAGCTTATTCGAGGGTTATTCGACTCGATCTGCTTTTAACTTTTCACGATTAGTAAAGAGATCATATATAATAAATATGTGAAATTTTGTGATACGAGAAAATTTTAGAAAATTCATTGCATAGCTAAATAATATGCAACGATTATTTCAATTTTTAGAGTTAAATATCAAGTAATAAGATATTAATATATTTATTATGTTACTATTACATAAACGAATTTTCAACAACTATATCAAATATTTATTCTTAAAAGAATAATTTTCATTATTAATATTTGATAATAGATAAGGATATCATTATATGAAATAAAAAAAAAATCTAATTTTTATTATGACGAAAATAAAAAAATAAATTATTTCTGGATCATATTGTTTTTTTAAATGCGTATATATATATATTAAATATCTGTTCTTTAATCGCAGGTAAATACTTTCATCTGTTTTTTTTACAAATCGTTAACGATTGATTTTTTTTACAAATTGTTATGTATCACATATTTTATTTTTTATATTTTCTATTAATAAAAAAAATATTAAAAATATTTATAAAAATATATATATATAAATATATAAAAAATTTATATAAAAAAGTCAATTTGAGA
>NW_006263351.1:2335505-2343775 GCF_000469605.1 Apis dorsata | reverse complement strand
TATTTATATATATTACGATATCTGATTTTATAAGATTTTTAAAAAATAATATTAATTTGCTATGATTTCACATTAAAACATTTTAATAAATTTTTTATTTTATTTTTCTTGATATTAAATATTTTACTGAAATATATAAAAAGTGTAAATAAATTAATAAAAATATTATATATTAATATCGAAATTTTTCATTATATTTTTTATTTTGTTCTTAATTTTATAATTATTATTATTATTTTTGTAATATTCAAATTAAGTCAATTTCGAAATTATTTGTAATAAATAAACAATCTAATTTTATAATGGCAAATCTCGTAAGTGTATTTATACGAAGTCCATTTAACGAATTATAATCAATTTGGTTCTTTTAGCTTAACCTTTAATGATAATCACTTTCCTTGGAATACTTGAAAGTCTATGTTGATATTATCTTGTTGATATTATTAAATCTCGACAACAGATAAATAATTGCAATACCAGTTAAACTTTTAAACGACAATCTTTCGTATTAGTAGATGATTAAATTTATAATGTTTTTTTCTAAAAAAAAAATATTATATATTATGAAAATGTATTATTATGAAAAAAATTTATATAATTAAATAAAACAAAATATATATAAATAAACAAAATATATATTATAATATATATTATTAAAATAAAAATATTTATTAGACTATTAGTTTTTTGTTATGTATGAACTATCACTGAAAAATTATTTTAATAAATGTATTAATGTATCCAAGAAAAGAATTACTAAATTGAAAGTAAATGATATAAATGTATACATATTAATATATTTGAATAATTGATTCTAGAACTTAAACAGATATAAAAGTTGGTATTAAAACTTATTTATTGAATTATTAATAATCTAAATTCATATTAAATAAAGCAAGACAGAATATAACAATGATGTAAGATGGAATCTAATTCTCTTTCCATGCTGCTCCAAATTCTAATTAATCATAATTTAAGAATTAAATTTTAATCAATATTTTGTACATAAACTTTTATGGTTTTGATCTTTAGAATCGATTCTTTAAAAATATCTCATATATATTAATACGAATAGAAAGATTAATTATTTAATTATAATTAATTTTTTTTTCCATTTTTAATAAGCTTAAATATCAAAATAAAAATTCTTTTTACGTATGTTTAAAAAATTAAATTTTGATATTATTTACAATTCCTAAAATTTTCTATTTTCATCTAGAAAAAAAATTGTTTTCATCATTTTGTTTTGAAATTTTTATTATTTATCGATGTCAAAAAAATTATATAAAGTGTAAAAAAAAAAAAAAGAAATACAATGTATGGAACTTATAAAAAAGACGATATTAAAGATTCATGGTAGTGGGGTAAGAATTGCATACGTTTGCACGTATTGTTATTATACGGAATTTTATTTAAGGAAGTGTGAGACTTCGAGACAGTATATGATAAAACACGTACAGGCTTCTGCTCCAGAACTCTTCAGGCTACGAACTGTTGCTCAGTCTTGCTGACGAGTCAATAAAATCTCTCAACTTTTGTAATTCTTTAAGAATTTTTATAAAAGAGATTCTTAAAAAAAAACCAATATATTCTAACCAATATATTCTAACATCAAATGAATTTCTAATATTCCAATGAGTTCAAAATTTTTCAACAGCTTGCAGAATATAATAAAAATAAAATGTTAAAATTATGAATATTGAATTTTTCCAATCTTAATATATATAATATATAATACTATTATCAAATATTTAATTAAAATAATCCTAAAATAAATACAGTAATCCTAAATTAATTACAGTAATCCTAAAATAAAAATTCCGATTTTACCATACAAAATTAAGAAAAATTCCCCCCCAAAAAATGCTATTTTTTCAATCGGCAATACGTCATCCAACCAACATTGTTTTCACAACTGTTCATTACGGTATATAATTGACGAATCGCGAAAACGATGATCAATGCATCGTCGCTCCATCGACGATGAAGATATTCGTCGTCTGTTTCATCATCTGGGCGTTTATAAACCGGGAAACGGTACTCGCAAGTAGCCTCGATGCTCAGAAAAATGATGGTCAAATAGAAAATTTGGAATTTATACTACCGCCTTCCTTGGAAGGTTTCTCAATCGATAATTACAAGAAGTATGGAAACGCAGAGGACCAACAAATCGATTTAGAGACATTAGATAAAAAGATATCTGCTGATAATTTCTTCGCTTCGTCCACACAAGCGGTATCAAAACATACGGCGTCATCGGCAGCGCTTTTATCAGCCTTGAACGAGAAACTTGACATCAAGGAAGAGAAAGCACCATTGAAATCTGGAGAAGGAGCTTTGAACGGAGTTCAAATTCTAGATAAGCCATTCTCTTTGGAAAAATTTAAAAACGATAAAAAGGAAATTGGCGCAGAATCAAGTAAGATTAAACGAGCCGCAACGATTACAAATTCTAAATGGGATAAGATCGAGGAAGAATCGGCGAATGAAAAGAATAAAGGGATTGTTACGAAAACATATGTGAAAAAGGGCCCAGTGATTAAAACATGGAGCTGGACCAGCGAAGAAAACAAATTGAAGAATATTCCCTCCAGCGAGGAAATTCAATTTAAAGAAGAAAAAATAAAGACAGAAGCTAAGATTAAAACGGAAGCGGAAGCACGAGCGAAAATTGAAGCAGAAGTGGCAGAACTTCGTCGACAATTGAAACTTCAGTTAAAGGCCCTTAGAGAAGCACAGCTGAAGGCTGAGAAAGAAGCAGAAGCTCGAGCAAAGGCGGAAGTTTTAGTGGCGTCGGAATCCAAAGCTTTGGCTGCAGCTCGAGCAATAGCGAAGGCCAATTCCGAGGAGGCTGCGCAGGCGGAAGCGAAGGCAAAAGTGGAAAAAGAAGCTCGTTCTCGGTTACAATCGAAAATTATAAAGATACTCGACGCTCGTTCCAAGTTTGAAGAGGAAATTGCGATTACCAAAGAGGTAAAAGAAAAAGCGAAGCTTTCGGCGGAAGCTTCGTTAGCAGCTAGTGTAGCCGCCAGGGAAGCTGCGAAGGCAATTAGAGTTGCTGTCATGGCTCGAGCAAATGCCGCCATGAAGGCTTTAGCTGCTCAAAAAGCTACTCTTATTCAATCAATTGTTTCTAGCAATGCTAAAGCCTTGGCTAACGCTCTAAGCGTTGCGATCGAACAAGCTAAAATTTCCTCGAAAGTTGCAGCGGATTTGCAAGCTGAAGCGCTTGCTATAACCAATCAGGCGGTGAAAGCAGCTGCTGCAGAAGGGGCTATTATCGATTATGCGAAATATAGAGCGGCAATACTTGAAAATGCGATTAAGAGGGCGAAAGCATCTATAGAAGCAGCTGATAAAGCGACTGCGGCTGCTATTACTTCCACTAATAATTTAGCACGTTTACAGATAAATAATCAGAACTTTGCTGATAATGTGGCCAGCCTACAGGAAAGTATGATTTCAAAAGCGGAGACGGCGTTGGTGGAAACGAATGCAGCGGCTAGAGAGGAAATTGCCGCAATGGCGATAACGGACGTTGAAGGTTCGACCATTGAGGCGGCAGTTGCGGCTCGTGTGAATCCAATTCAAGCTGTGAGGAATGGAATTGTTATCGGATTGGGATCGTCTGTGACTGAATTTAATGCGCAACAAGCAGAAACACTGACGAAAGTGGTTGAGAATCGAGACAAGTGAGAAGAGAAAATAGGAGGAGATTATAAAAAATTATTTTGAAAATCATAGATATAGAATGAGGAAAGGCGATGTTTTGATTTTTTTTTTAAATAAGAAATGTGAGGAATTATAAATATAATGTCACGTAGCATTGAGGAGGTTGTTTTTTATTATTTCATTTCCCTTAAATCCTTCTGAATTGATATGTATCATAATAAAAATTAAAAAATATTGCTAAATGGAAAGAAAATAATAAAACGAAAATATTGGATATAAATAAAAACTGAAAAATTAAATTATTGTATATAATGTACATATTAGGATTTATTTTATCAATAAAGTATATGCATCAGTTAAAGTAATATAATTTATTTTATTTGAAAACTTTTGTACTATTTTTACGAAATACGAATAATACGAATACATAAGAATTTTCTTGCGTGAAAGAATGAAATGAAACTTAAAATATATTATATATAATATGAATATAACTTTTTTAAATTGATTCGTATTGAATAAAGAATTATATTGTTATAAATATACAATAACTTTCTTTCATATTAAATACATTTTATTTCAAAATTGATAAGATAATTCTTATCTAATTCTAAAATTTTTTTTATAATGAAATTTAATATATAATATATAAAATTTGATGATTCTTGAATTTTTATATATTTTATGAAAAAAATATAAAATTGTATAAATTATTTATATAAATTAAATATAAATGCAAAAACATTATTATTTAATGTAAATATCAAAAAATAAATATCTGTTCAAAATTTTAAATAAAAAATTTAAAAAATTAGAATTATTAAAATATACATTATATAATTACATTATGCAAATTTTTATGCAAATTTTATTTGATTTTAATATTTAAATATGTTTCAATATTACTTATATGATAACAGTTTTATACGATAAATAAGAAAAGTATCAGTTCATCATTGATTTTGTTACATTGAATAAAAAAAAATGTACAAAAAAAATAACAAAAATATAATTCACAAAAACAATCTAAGGAAACTAAAAACTAAATAAATATATATCATAAATATTTAAAATCAGAATTTTATCTTTAAGTTTCTTAAATATTCATTATTCATTCTCCTCATTACATTAAAACTGGCGTCTTAAAAATTGATTTTGTCCATTCTCGATAACAGCGCTTAATTAAACACATCCACTTCCGACCTAAATATCATCGAAATCATCATCATCACTTGCAAAGTGCGACCTGAAACAATATTTTTAATCACGCTTAATCAGACTCAGACTCCATTAATTATTTTCACAACTGTCAACGTCGCTATAAATCCGTCCAACGTCTTACACCTGGTATCAATTCGCGAAGCGTCGTCAAACATGAAGATTCCAGTATTGCTCGCAACGTGCCTCTACCTTTGCGGATTTGTGTCCGCCGGTTTGGAAGGGTCGGGTAACTCATTGCCCGAGCTCGTGAAAGGTAGTGCATCGGCCACCGCGTCGACTGCTGTGACCGCTAGATCAGGACTTAGAGCCGGACAGGTAGCTTTAGCTTCGCAGAAGGATGCCGTACTCCAAGCTGAAGCTGCTGCATCCGCCGCGTCAGAGGCACGCGCTGCTGCCGATCTGACGGCTAAACTTAGCCAAGAATCGGCGTCAGTGCAATCGCAGGCTGCCGCCAAAGGCAAGGAAACGGAGGAGGCAGCGGTCGGTCAAGCTAGAGCTGGCCTCGAGTCGGTATCCATCGCCGCATCGGCCACTTCTGCTGCCAAAGAAGCATCAACCGCCGCCAAAACTGCAGCATCCGCATTATCTACAGCCACGGTACAAGCGAAAATAGCTGAGAGAGCAGCCAAGGCTGAAGCTGTTGCCTCAGAGGAAGCCAAGGTCAAGGCGATTGCCGCAGCCAACTTGGCGGCTGCGGCCAGTGCAGCCGCGGAAGCAGCCCTCAAGGCCGAGAAAGTGGCCGAAGAAGCCATCGCAAGAGCGGCCTCTGCAAAGGCTGCTGCAAGGGCTGCTGCGGCCGCTCTAGCCTCCTCGAAGGAAGCAGCCACGGCCAGTGCGAGAAACGCCGCGGAATCCGAGGCCAGGAACGAAGTAGCTGTATTGATCGCCGAGATTGATAAAAAGAGTAGGGAAATCGACGCAGCCACTTCGCTTAATGCGCGTGCCGCTGCCAAGGCAAGCTCCAGGAACGTAGAAACGGCGACAATCGGGGCTAACATCGACTCTTCGAAACAAGTCGTATCAATTCCAGTGGAAATAAAGAAATTCCCGGAGCCGGAACTGTCAACATCATGGAGAGAAGATGAAGAGGTTACGAAAGGAAAAAAGGAGGATATAAATCTAAATGGCTTCGAGCTGAAGAGCAATGTATTTTAGAAAGAATTGGATAAAATATCGGGAAAAGCGATTTGTTTGAAAGTAAATTTCAGCCGTTATAGGATGTATTAAATGTTTCCGAAGAAAATGTTGTTTATAGTCAGACAAAGATTGTAATAATGAAAATAAATTGGTTTAGCATATATGTAGTCTTTTGATGTTCTTTGCCTTTCTATTCTTTCAAATAGAAGATTCAATAGAAGTTTCAAGTTAAAAAATTAAATTTCCTTCCTTTTCATTTTTGAATTTCATATTATGAAATTTATATTAAAAATGTATTGATTAATCTTGCAATCAACAATGTTTGACATATTCAAATAAAGTACATTTAAAAAAATTTCACATGTAAAAAATTATATATTTTTTTTCCTTCTTCGATTGGTTAGAATAAAATTAATTTATCATATATATCTATATAACTTATATATATATATATCATGAAACAATAAAAATTAAACAATTTGTATTATATACTTTTTTTATATATTTTTTTTATGTATTTTTGGTAATATTAGAAATTTAAAAATTAATATAAGAAATTAAAATATTCATAATTCTTCGATAATTATTAAAAGATAGATGAAAAACTTACTACTTGAAATTGTATTAACAAAAAAACTTATGAGTATTATATAATCTATTATTATAATATACATTATTATATTTTGATTATAAAATCGTAACGATATATAATAAGATAATATAAGCAAATATTTTGAAAATAAATTTATTTCCATAATTTAAAATTTTGTATGAAATACTATCCATCAATATTTACTTTAATTTTAATTTTTATTTATAATCTTTTTTTCAATATTATTACAAATATTTTGTTATATATTTAAATTTATATATATATTATATATATTATATTTAAATATATAAAATTATTAATAATATTAATATTAATATATCTGATTTAATATCTAACAATAATCTAATAATAAGTAAAATATCTAATAATAAGTAATTCTTGATAGCCAATTGTTAAAATAATGTTAAGAAATGAAGATTCTTCATATTGTCAATTTGTTCATAATTTTTATTTACAAAAACTTACTTTTTGCTAATTCAAACTTATAATGTCTAGATTCATATATAATAAAAATAACTAATTTGAATAATTGAATAAATTTAATTTTTAAATAATTGAGCAACAAAATTTAAAGATATATTTAAATAAAAATAAATTACGATAATATTTAAAGAATAAAAAATAAATTAGATTTTATTAAAAATGAATTAAAAAAGAAAGATTTGTAAATTTGTATTAACTTATTGCAATCATATTGATTCATTTATTTCTTAAATCAAATCGAAAGATCAATTCAATTTAGAATTACATATTTTTCTCAAAAGAAATTTTAGGAATTTTAGGAATAATACATAACAAAAGCAAAATATTTAAGCATAACCAATCATTGCACCTAAATAAATACAGTTCAATAAAAAGAAATCCCACAAAGCTTCTTTCTCTCTTCGAACTCTTTAAGATTATTTAAAACAATATTTTAAGATGGTGTAGCATATCAATTTTCATCCAAAACACCTGCTGTTTTCACAATTGTCCCATCACCCACTATATAACCGTGAATGATTTTACGAATCGGCATCAATCAGGAAAGCTGCGTCGAACATGAAGATTCCAGCAATATTCGTCACGTCTCTGCTGGTCTGGGGATTGGCCGAGGGCCGCGTGATTAATCAGTCCCTGAAGTCGAACGTGGATATTCAAGGAGCAGCAGGACAAGTCGGCGATGGATCTGACGTGTTTGGCTCCTCCATAGAAAACGCCCTAAAAGTTGCTCGAGCGTCTGAGAACGTGGGCCTGAATCTGGAATTGAACGCAGGCGCGCGTGCTGCCAGTGTTGCCGCTGCTGCCCAGTCCAAGAATACAGAGGCTGCGGAAGCAGGAGCAAACGCCGCTCTGGCTGCCGCCATTGCCAAACGGGAGGAAGCGATTAAAGCCAGCGAGATAGCAAGCCAGTTATTGACCAATGCAGCAAAGGCGGCAGAGGCAACTGTATCGGCAACGAAGAGGGCAGCACAATTGACGGCTGCGGCGAAAGAAGCAACCAGAGCTTCTGCAGCTGCTGCTGAAGCTGCCACGGAGGCCCAGGTAAAGGCTAACGCCGATTCGATCATCACGAAACGGGCTGCGATTGCCGAGGCTCAAGCTGCAGCGGAAGCTCAAGTTAAGGCAGCAATCGCCAGGAAATCGG
>NW_006263351.1:2327430-2335375 GCF_000469605.1 Apis dorsata | reverse complement strand
AACTTTTTGGCTAAGGCTCAAGTAGCAGCTGCCACGGAATCCGAGGCCACAAAACTCGCGGCCGAAGCCGCAGTGGCATTAACAAACGCAGAAGTCGCCGTGAACCAAGCTAGGAATGCACAGGCAACCGCCTCGACTCAAGCTTCCGCGGCTGTTAGGGTAGATTCTCAAGCAGCGAATGCTGAAGCAGCCGCTGTAGCACAAGCCGAAACTCTCTTGGTTACAGCAGAAGCTGTCGCAGCTGCGGAGGCTGAGGCTGCGAGCAAAGCCGCCTCACTAGCAAAAAAGATCGTCGATGAGAAAAAGATACGTGTAGAAAAGTTGGAATAAAGAGGAGATAGAGAATGATGGATAGATTAAGTTGAAGCAGAGTTGGCAGAATAAGAGGCGGAAGATCGTTGTCAAAAAGGCAAATGCAATTACCTTGATAATTTGATTTAAACACGATGATTATTGACGGATATTATATGAAGAAAGATAATTAACATAGTTGAGATTCATTCGTGTAATATTTTAGTGGAAATAAATTGTCATAGCAACCGAATTTTGATGAATGTTTTTCTAATACTCCTCCTATATTTTTATCCTTTTTTATTTGTTCCATATTGAAATGAATATATAGTCATTAAATTCTTTATCTTTTAATTGTATTATATGAAAGAAATTAATAAAATAATTTATTTGAAAGAAATTAATAAATATGATGAAAGAGCTTAACGAAATTCTATATAGAATATAGAATAAATTTAATCTTATAAGAAAAATTTGAACGACAATTATATTATATTTTATATATTAGTTATTAGTTGTATAAAGGCAATTATATTTTAATTTGCTTTATTGGAAAAATTTTTTTGTTTACATTCTCAAATTTTAATAGATATCAAATTTATAATAGATGTATTTATTCTTTTCCGTGTTGTCAAATATATTTATTTTTAGACAAAATTAAATGAATATGTATTAAAATATGTTTAATCTTGCATTTTTTGTAGACAAAATCAAGTTAAAATATATTTAATTTTGCGTTTTATTGCGTATTGGATTTGAAATTTCATTTGTAATATATTATTGTTTCGATGATAAAAAATAATAAAATGTTTAAATATTAAATAAGAAAATATTATGTGTTGTTTAATATACCAAAATCCTTCTATAGATATTGGTTTCATTAATTAATATTTTTATTCTTGATATGTTTTCTGAAATAAAATATATGTTATATACATGTACATCTCGTTAAAATGCTGATTGTTGGTTGATATGTATGAAATATTATAATAAATTTGGAATACTTTTGTATTTCAAATATTAATATAATTTATTTTATAGTATACAATTTTATAGTATACAATCCAGAGTTTGTAATCCAAAATAACTTGAAATGATAAAAATAGATTAGATTCAAAAAATCATGAATTCCGTGAATCCCGATGCAAAGTACATATTATCTCGTATAATATATCTCCATTACAAATCTTTCCATTCATAAATAAAATTTAAATTCAAAATATCGAAAAATAATATCAACAACGAACCACACCTTTGTATTATTCCAATAAATATTCGTCTTCAAACAAAACTCTACTGAAGCAACAAAATTACATTTTTCTCTTCCCTCGAATATAATCGTACACCTGTAAACACTACTAAATTGGGCACAAATATTAAGAACTTAATCAAAGCAAGAAAAACAAAAAGAATCGGACCGTTCGCGACAATATTTCTTCTTAACTATTTACACAACTGTAACCCCCTGTATATAACATACGCGGGCGGGAAGGAACGGCATCAATCGACAAAGTTCCGTCGACCATGCAGATCCCAACGCTTCTCGTCATATGCTTGCTCGGCATATCGGGCTTGGTGCACGCAGGCGTCGAGGAATTCAAGGCAACCGAGGAGGTGATCGGCAAAAAGTTAGAAGTCGACCTGTTGAAAAATGTGGACACTAGCGCGAAACGAAAAGAGAACGGCGCCCCAGTGCTCGGCAAAAACATATTCAAATCCCTGGAGAAGATCAAGGCGTCGGCAGGCGCGGATGCTAAAACATCAGCCGTGGTGAAAGCGTCCGCTCTGGCTCTTGCAGAGGCCTATTTGCGAGCGTCTGCATTGTCAGCCGCCGCTTCAGCCAAAGCAGCCGCTGCCCTGAAGAATGCGCAACAAGCGCAATTAGTCGCCCAGGAGAAAGCTTTGGCCGCGTTGAAAGCTCAGTCCGAGGAAGAGGCAGCTTCTGCTCGTGCGAACGCAGCAGCCGCCGCGACACAGTCGGCAGTGGAACGCGCTCAAGCCTCCTCCAGGATAGCAATGGCCGCCCAAGATGTAGCCAGCGACTTGCAAAAACGGACCAGTACCAAGGCCGCGGCTGAAGCCGCTGCTACCCTCAGGCAATCACAGGACGCAGAACAAACCAAATGGAATGCCAAATCTGCCTTGGAAGCCTCCGCCGCTGCAGCTGCCGCAGAAACGACGACTACTGCCTCTTCGGAGGCCGCTAGCGCCGCCGCCAAAAAGGCAGCCGCGATAGCTTCTGACGCGGATGGCGCGGAAAGGTCGGCATCTACCGAGGCACAATCAGCTGCGAAGATCGAAAGTGTAGCAGCCGCCGAAGGATCCGCCAACTCGGCCTCTGAAGATTCCCACGCCGCGCAATTGGAAGCTTCTGCCGCGGCGAGAGCCAACGTGGCCGCAGCTATCGGGGATGGAGCGATTTCAGGACTTGGACAGGACGCGGGTGCCGCGGCTCAGTTGCTTGCACAGGCGAAGGCATTGGCCGAAGTTAGCTCGAAATCCGAAAATATTGAGGATAAAAAATTTTGAAGGGGGCATTTAATAGGGATTTGAGTGGAAATCTTTCTTAGACCACTGAGAATTTTGATTGGGAAGAATAGGAGTTGATTGTTTGGATATGATTAGAGAACAGGCTGAGAACGGGGCCGATTAAAATTAAAAGTAAAACATTGTCGAAACGAGTTTACCTACGTGATAATAAAGATCCACTATTTTAGCAAATATATCTTTCCTTGGTCTGATTTCATTGCGTCCTATTTTTTTTCCACGAATCCTTTTTAATCTTCAACGATTATTAATTTTTATCCTGTTGATTTTAAGATAAGTTTTTAAGATATTTTTAAAATAGTAGAGAAACTTTCATTAACAGTTGAAAATTTAAGAAACGTGTTAATAATACATATAATATTTGATGGTACTATTGATCTGTTTTTAATTCTTTTTCTATTTCTGCATACTTTTTATTCCTGCATACTTTTTATTCTTTTTATATAGAAATCGATTCAATTTCAAAATTACTGATGATTCTAATACTACTCTATATCTATCTTGATATGTAAGAATTTATAATTTCATAATATGTATGATTCATATGTATATATTGAATGATTAGATTAGTGAAAGTTACAATGAATAAGTACAATAAAAACTTGTAATAATTAGAAAGCGTATAAATATATATTAAAATTATTTCACTTTTATCATAAAAGTATAAATTTTCAACTTGTATATAATGACAATTCCTTTTTTAAAATCAATAGTCTAATTATTTAATCATTCACATTTGACTCGATCAATAAATTTTGAATTATCATTTGCAAACGAATTTGCACGAAAGTAAATAATAAGTTAAATTATAATATTTTCAAAATCAATATTTAAATAACAATTACATAATGCATGTGTTCGATATATGTACTATAAATAAATTTATTATTATCATTATTATTTCTTAAATGGTTTCTTGTAAAATTATACTGTTCTACTTTCCACTTTCGATTCTGAATATATGCAAATATAAGTACAACATTGATATTAATATTTTAATTAAATGTCAAAATAATAAAATAATCGAATGATTAAAATAATTTATATTTATAGGGAACACGATGTCTTTAAAAAATAATAGTTTTTTTTAAAATAAAAGATATAAAAGATAAAAGCAAACATGTAAAATAATTATAGATAAATATAGAAAATTACTTTTAATTAAAAGGAAGGATGGAATATTTTTAAATAATGAAATTGTATCCATTAAAGTAATCAACATGCATAACGAATATATTTAATTCTATAATAAATATTTTAATTTTTAAGATTCAAATCTCTGTGATATTTTTCAAAATTTGATTGTAACTACATAAATAACATTGATTTTAACTACATAAAATTTAACATTTTAACTACATAAATATTATCATAAATTTCTATAAAAAAAAAAAATTATCATAAATATCTATAACAATCTATGCAATTAAATTACCGATAAAATTTAAATCTCATTGTCTCATATTTCAAAATTTAGTTTCAAAACAATTTTCAAAATTATTTCCGAAATAATAAATTTTCTTTATCAAAATCATACAATCACACGAATAATAAATAATCCCTCCCCAAAGAAGAAACAAATATTATATTTCAGACTGGGATCCACCTAAATAAACCCAGATTTCCCCATATAAAAATATCGATAACAAAAAGATAAAGTTACATATTTAAATATGCAACAACATTTACAAATAATAACACCAATGTTTTCACAATTGTGAATGTCGATATAAAACGAGGAAATCCTGCTTGAATCGGCATCAATTTTGCGAAGCAGCCTCGAAGATGAAGATCCCATCCATACTCACGGTTTCCCTGCTGATCTGGGGTTTGGCAAGCGGCGCAAGCGAAGAGGTGGAGGTACGGGACAAGACCAAGACCTCGACAGCGGTGAAAAGCGAGAAAGTGGAAGTCGTTGTTCCCGCTAAGGATGAACTTAAATTAACGAGCGAGCCCATCCTTGGAAGAAGAGTGGGAACTGGAGCATCCGAGGTGGCATCTAGCAGCGGTGAAGCCATCGCGATAAGTCTTGGAGCAGGGCAGGCAGCGGCAGAGTCTCAGGCCGTGGCCGCCTCGCAATCCAAAACGGCAGCAAACGCCGCCATAAACGCAAGCGAGCTTGCCAACAAGGTTGCTGCTCTAGTTGCTGGCGCGACTGCGGCACAGGCGAGAGCGGCCGCCGCCTCCTCGGGCGCATTGAAGGCCAGCTTGGCGACCGAAGAATCGGCGGAAGAGGCCGAGGCGGCCGTGGCTGCCGCCAAGGCTGCCGCGGAAAAGGCTGAATCCCTGGCGAGAAATCTCGCGTCGGCGAGCGCTCGCGCGGCTCTCTCGTCGGAAAAAGCAAACGAATTGGCTCAAGCTGAGAGCGCGGCAGCGGCCGAAGCGCAGGCCAAAACAGCCGCCGCCGCCAAAGCAGCGGAAATCGCTCTTAAGGTCGCCGATATAGCGGTGAAAGCGGAAGCGGACGCAGCAGCTGCCGCCGTGGCAGCTGCAAAGGCAAGAGCCGTAGCAGACGCGGCCGCTGCCCGTGCTGCAGCCGTGAACGCCATCGCCAAAGCGGAAGAGGAGGCCTCGGCCCAAGCAGAGAACCCCGCCGGTGTTTTGCAAGCCGCCGCCTCCGCCGCGGCGGAATCGCGAGCCGCTGCAGCGACCGCCGCTGCGACTTCGGAGGCAGCGGCTGAAGCTGGCCCGTTAGCAGGGGAGTTGAAACCGCCGCAATGGAAACGGGTTCCTGTGAAGAAGGAAGAATGGCAAACGTCGACGAAGGAAGAATGGAAAGCGACAAATGAAGAATGGGAGCCGGTGGCGAAGTAAAAGGGCGCGAAGTGGCGAGGTCGGCAACACAGTTGCATGAAAGAAATTAGACATCTTTAAGGCAGAGTATATTGTAAAGTAGAGGATACGAGAGATAACGCGCATACGAGAGATGATTAAAAGATACATTTATTAAATACGAATCGAAATTGTACGGATGACATTATTAAACTGTTGTAGCAAATCAATACATGTTTTACTACATATGCTTCCTGGCACACATATACCTTTCTCTTTCTCTTTGTCCTTCCATTGTTGGCGATTCGTCATGTGGAAATAAAATAAATGTCAAACGTATACGTGGAACAATGTTGTTGAAATCTGATAATAATATTCTTAATTGGATGGTCGAAAATTATTTACCGAAAAGAAATGAATGTATCGGTATATTGAATTATTCGAGTATACCATTCTGTTATTAATAAATATTAATATGAATATATATATTGGTAAAACTCGTTTGTAAAAGGAACGTTCGTGGTACGAAATAATCTCTAATCTCGAAATATCACGAACTTGTTTCGAGATCGATGATTCAGAAGGTTACAGTCTCTTCACTTGGAAGAACGATGTTAGTGAGCAACTTTCCCTTTCTTCTTTACTTTCCTCCCGTGATATCACGCCATTTCACGTCGCGATCATGTTGGCAAAATTTCATTTTATTAATTAGAGATTGATAAAATATAATCACGAATAAATTCACTTGATGATTAAATTCAATAATTAAATTCGTAGCAATTGGTAAGAAAGAAATCTTACTTATAATTCGTCTTTTTTATAAATTCGATCGTAATTTTTGCACTGTATTACGTAAACGTTATTAACCATAAGATATCTAGTCTTGATTCCTTCCTACTCGTTACCTTAAATGGCCCGGAAGAAACTCTCTATGACCTATTATTATATTATATTCTTCTACGCGACAGTGGTTCTCTGACGAGAACATCGTTCCATTAATCGAATATGAGATGCTTTAATGAAACAGCGAAAGTTGTTACAAAGTTAGATTAACGAGCACAAAATATTGCCAACGAAATAGGCACATGTATATCTCAATTGCTAGACAATTACCACATTGATTATACGAGATACGCTTTTACAAGTTTTTGTAATGGCATAGTCGTGATGTGGTAAGCAGTGTTTTGTGAAAGATTCGACCGTTTCAATCTCTAAGACATCGGCAACATGCGTGGAAAAACGATAAACTAACCCAGCTTCTTTTCTTCGAATACAATGATTTCGTGACATATGATAACGAATAAATCGTTAGTTTCCTTTGTTGTTATTCTAAAATTATTACACATAAATTAAGTATGATACATATATGTATTATATATGATCACGAAAATTTGTACTGGGTGTACAAAGTATAATATCATGGAGTAAGATATAATTCTGAATAAAAAGAAAATAATAGAATGTAAAGAATAAAATTTTCTTAAATAAATCTTCGATTTTGAAAAAATTGATTCTTAAAATATATTAATAAAATTTAATGTTACAATATATGTATTCAATTTTTATATTAACAAATTAAATTTATCAAAAAATAAAATACTACTATTATAGTTCTCATCAATAACAAAGTATAATATTATATGTTATTATCAGTTCCATATAAAATAATAATGTTAAAATTCTATGATTAGGAATAATTATTTTAAAAATGTATAATATGTGTAATATATGTATAAATATGTGTAAATAAAAAGAAAGAGTATTAATAGTATAAAATTTAGAATTTAAAACTGAGTTAAATATAACTGCATAAAATGAAATTTTATTTTTAAAAAATTATTTTTTATCTTTGATTAATTTTTTATTTCATTTAACTCAACAGTATCTGTATATTTTGCAGAATATTACGAATAAAATTTACTTAGAATCTAATTTGTTATAATAAAAATAAGTTTATCACTAAAATTACTATTTAAAAATATTACTACTTAAATATTAAAAATAATACTAATATAAAACATTTGTATTTTGTTTCAAGTTTCAATTCTGGAATAGTTATTACTTGCTAAAGTAATTATTTTTAATGTATTATATACATCGTTATTTCTTCATAATATTTATACCAGTGAAAGACTTACAATTAACTAATATATCCCACGTATCTATTAAAACAATCTTTATTTTCTCATAGAGATACAAATCATATAAAACCACTAATTAAAAGAGTATAAATAATTATTTTGTAACATTTTATAATTAAATAATTACATTAATTAAATAATTAATTAAAGCAATTTTTCGATCATCGCTAATAAGCGAATAAAAATAGCGATTT
>NW_006263351.1:2325294-2327206 GCF_000469605.1 Apis dorsata | reverse complement strand
AAAAAAAAAAAAAAAAGAAGAAGAAGAAGAAGAAGAAGAAAGATCCGTAAACTGAATGGTAACCCAGTTTGTCATATGTATCACTTGCAACTGGAATGCATTGGTCGTGGATTTGATTCCATTTGCATCTTTCAACAGTGTGAGAGCGCAACATGTATACTCTATATTGTCGCATACTCTATGTACCGTTCAGGTGTACATACGCGTCCACCGTTGGTGAACGAGAAGCTCATACGATCGAGCATCGGGGGACGTGAACGATCCTTTGGTGACTGGTGGTTCAAGAGGTGAGAGACCATAAATGTTTGGTGGGGACAATAGGACCCCGCCCCATGAACAACTATAAAATGCCGGTACGGGAATCGGACCCAACCAGTCTTAATCAGTATACGAGGATCCTTTTTTTTTCTCTTTCTCCTCTTTAGAGGTACGTTGGGTCTGCTCTCTCTTTCCTCTCTCTTTTTCTCTCTTTCTCTCCCGTGTCATCTTCAAGATGATGAAGTTCGCCCCGATCCTGTTATTTGTCATAGCGATTGTTTTCGCTGCCGAGGAGAAGAAAGAGGAAGAACGTCCTAAAACGTTTAGAAGACTCATTCCAGCAGACGTTCTTCGCGGTAAGTTTTTTTTTATTTTTTTTTTGCTTTCTATTATTTTTGAAATTTGAAAAATTCGCTTTAATTTAATATAGATTTGTTTAATATAGATTTCATGATATAAAAAAGGCACGATTGGTATTATGATATGAATACTTAATGTTTTTTGTTAAAAGTTTAGGAAAACTTGGTAAAAGGATTTTGTCGCCGATAATTCCGAAGTTAATAAATCTAAGTTAAACAAGATTCCGAGAGATTAATTGTAAATTTATAAAAATATTTTTGCAATGTACATTGTTAAGTTAATGTTTTTAAGTAATGTAGGTGACTTTTTTTTAATAAATAAATTACTTGAAACACAATTTTGCAGTGAATATATCAGTTTAAAACTTTAATAAACTATATTATATTAACTTCCTTTGTTGAAATTGTAGAGTATTTTAAAACTTAAATTTCATTCATATTATATTCTTTGCCTATACAATTTTAAAAAGAAATTTATAATAAAAAAACAACTCACGTTCACAATTGTTTTTTAACAAAACAATTATTAAACCAAGTAATTACCATTTTATTCTCATAATTTCTTTCACATAATTTGCATTCAAATGTATTTAAGAGGAATTTTACTTATAAATGTATGGCAGAATAATAGCAGTTCGTCAAAAGAATAAGAACATATACGTGACTCGACGTACATATACGTGACTCGAAAGTAGAAAAATTTTTATCACTTTTTTTTTAAAAAAATGAAATTATTTATAAAATGTATATTTATAAAATATGTTCTATAAATCAATATTAAATAAATATAATGTTAAAAAACTAAAACTGAATAATGAAAATGATTAATATAAAGAAAAAAATAAATAAAAAATATACGATTATCTTATTAATCGATCATTTTTATTCTCTATTTCAAATTATTGATCATTCAATGATTTGAAAATCATTTTCAGAATTGCAAATGAAGTAATCATTGTGATAGGTTTGCAAAAATAGATATAAATCATAGTTTCATCCAATTGTTTCTTCGATTTTCCATTTATGATCGAAGAAACAAATCCTTGAGATTGCGCTTTTTTTTTGATGTGATCATTTTATACTCTCGTAATATTTACGATAATGTGATCAACACAAGACAAAATATAATTTTTTTCAAAACGTAATGGGACATAATTATTCATAAAAATAGGCGCGCTTATCTGTTTAATTCATTTGAAGATTTATATTAACAACGTATACGACAGAAAAATAAAAAAATATAGCGAGACCATCGGACCGCGTGAAAGTCTTCGTGGTGTGAGGCCCGTTTCTTC
>NW_006263351.1:2319568-2325195 GCF_000469605.1 Apis dorsata | reverse complement strand
CTCTCTCTCTCTCTCTCTCTCTCTCTCTCTCTCTCTCTCTCTCTCTCTCTCTCTCTCTACATGGTATACATATAGTCGTCCAGTAAAGTTCCAGTTTCATAATAGAACAGGAAAGCTGTTCTCGAGTTAAAACAGCAGTTTTCTTCCTATTCTGAAATTAAGTTGAAATTTTATTATTGAAGATAAAAGTTTTCATACTAATCATAATTTTTTATTTATTTCAATAATTTGCTAATTTTTTTCATAAAAATTCATCACGTAATAATTGTCATCATTTTTTTCAAGAATATATCGTATATATATATCGTAATGTATATTATAATTTTATGAAGATAAAACATTAATAATCAGGAGCGTATAAAACATATTTAATCGCAATTCTTCAAATACGCTTTATATACACAAATAGTTAGCAAGTTAGCAGTTTTCATCACGTGAAAATCTACAATGAAGTCACGATACTTGATCATTTATCGACAGCAATATATTATCAATATATTATTAATATATATATCGTTGTCAATATATTTCGATCATTCCATTCGATCAAATATATCGATCATTCCAATAATTTATAATTAAATATCTCTTGTTAGACGAAATCTAAAAGCAATCCAAGAGATTGAGTCTTGTTGATTCACATACTGTGGCCTGGATATTGTGTATTTTTCGCATCAGACCTAGATTCCGATGAATAATCGAATCACTAACAAGTTGTTGCCGGCGAACACCGAACATGGTATTTACCGTACATGCATGTACATAGTGTCTTGGTCATCGTTCAAGCATTAAGGACATTCTAATTATACGTTACCAAAATAAGAATAATGGAATTAAATGGTATTACGAAATTTTTAACAAAAAAAAAACATCGATTTCTTACTTTGTTTTATAATTAAACGAATACTATTCTCGATTAATTTATCGATGTTAAAATACAATATATAATATACAATGATATAAAGTAAAGAAATATTTTTAAATTATATTTTTATTATTATTATATAATATAGTATGCAATAAATTTTTTTAAATAATTGAATGAATTAATTATGAGGAAAATGCTTACTATATAAATTTTAATGAATCTTTAGAAGATTTTAATTTCTAAAATTTATATTTATAAAATTATTTTGAATATTAAATTATGATCAAATAAATCAAAAAAAGTATAAAATATAAAAAATTAGTTAATTAATTACTATTAAAGAAATAAAAATAACTAATGTCCATTTAAGTGCAGTTGCACGTGTTTCAAGTTAAGTTTCACAGTCACGAATACCAACCACTCCGGGTGTACCAGTTTCGAAACAGGATGATTACAGAAAGTAGGACCTGGGTTGGGTCATCGGCGACGAAAGTAGGATCCAAATGAAAATTCGTGGAGAAAGAGACCGATTGCAATCTGCTGCTTCTTTTTTATGACTTTCCAATATGAGATTGTTACTTTTTTGTTATTATTTATAATTCTGTATATTGCTTTTCATGCAATTCTAAATGTCCAATTTGTGATCAATAACTAATATTTTAAATACATTCATCATAACTAACATAACAAATACGTATCATTAAACAATATAACAAATAATGTATCATTAAATAAAAATATTATGCACTTTTTGAAATAATATAAATTTGTTAATCGAATAAATTAAGTAAAAGCGGAATAAATTAAAGAACTATTATTATTTTTTCAATTATTACTACACTTATCAAAAGTGACAAATTATACGCATTAATGCATCATGTGCATAATTTTAACGATTATAAAAAACATAATCAAGAAGCTAAACTAATTTGATTGAATATTTATCAATAATATCCATTATTATTATTTTTTTTTTTAATTAAATATTTTAATGCAATATCTGACATATAATTTTTTTTTTTAATTTCATTGAATTTCTTGAATTTCTTGAATAAAATAACAAAAAATATTTTCGTCTATTTAATGAAAGTTTTATTTTTCTCTTGAGTCACAGATGAAACCACGGAAATACATCAAATAAAAACATATTGATTATAACGAAAAAGTCAAAGTGAATGAACGTAATGTTACATCTATTAATATGAAAGTCAATCCTCGCCAGATGAATCTTTGTTGGTGAAAGTTTAGGAACATCTGCTATAAATCATCCTTTAATATTTCCTTAAATGAATCACTTCAAATAACATAAAAAAAACGTTCTTTTCACACAAATTATAAATCAATTCACGTTTTATCTACATTGGAACGTTTTCTATATATCGAATGATAAAAGAATATGGAATTTTAAGTGCAGATAAGAATACCGAAAATATTAATTTTTTTGATTCACATTGATTAATATCTTTTTCTTATTTGGCAAATATTATCTAATCTTAAAAGTGAATTTTTTTATCAGCATTATAGATATTTTAACAAATTTATCGAATAAAATCGATATCTTTTATTTTATATAATTAAATACTATTTGATCTGATATGAATCTTTTTATTATCGATAATTTTATAATTTTATTGTTGGTAAGATTGCATAATGAAATTGATTTTATCGTCCCTTTTTCTTTTCGAGATCTATAATAATTAATATATATTAATAATTGTTTTTCTCTCGAATTTTAATTCCTTTATTGCTTACGTCGTATTCGCTTTCGATTTTTTTTTTTTTCTTAAGTAAACATATTCCATATGCTTCGATGTAGAAAGGAAAGTGAAACTGCTTACCTATGTACTACTTTACTTCCGCAACGATTATTCGATTTGCAACATGTATCAAAGACTTTATATTTTAATAACAATTCTATTATCTATTAATTAATCATTAAGAATAAAATTATTTATTTTGAACTTAAAATAATTATTTTATTATTGTATAATATATTATTTTAAGAAAATAAGAAAATATTATAGATTCTGATAGATTAATTGGTAATTATGAATTTTATTATAATCATTATTATGGAGTACTTTAATTCCTTAAATGGAATAGTTATTTGGAATAAAAAAAAAATATGACTCTTAAAAGAAAATTTTTTAATACTTATATTTCTTCTACTAGCGATATTAAAAGAACATTTTAACAATTTCGAATATTAGGCATTCAATCATTTCATGTATCATTTTTTTGTAAAGTTATTCTAAAAACTGATATTATGTACGATACTTACATTATGATACTTTTAACATTATTGTGAATGTCCATTGTGTTAAACCTTCAACATAATGAAATTGGCAAATTTGGAAAACAATAATAGACACATTATTATTCGAATAAATCTTATTCGAAAAAGATAATGATGACAACTTATGTATATATAATATTTCCTATTTCTTTTCATTTCGCTTGTTATCTTTTGTTTTTTTTTTTTGTTACGTCACTTCTTTTTATAAATTTAATAGAAATTTAAATTATATATAAATAAATAAATAATAAACATATTATAATGAAATTATATAATATATTAAAAATTTAGAGTATATATATATGATATAATAATTATAAATAATTTAATTTAAAATAAATTAAAATTAATATTAAAATTTTATTAATATTTAATATTATGATATTAAAATAAATTAAAAATTATAATTTTAAATTATTTACGAAAAATTTTCTTAATTTTTCTTATTTGTGTTACTACATCCTTTTAATATATCTGGTATACATAAATATTATATCACATGTTAATTTCAAAATTATGCTCATAATTTATGCTTTGTTTTCTAATGAAAGATATTTAAATAATTTTTATTACTTTAAGCAATAAATATTATTTTTAAACGTTATACTTTCAATAATAAAAATAGTAATAAAAAAGAAATAAATAACAAATAAAAAATCATTTTTCAATTATTTTAGATTTTTAAAAAATACTTAAATAAGGAAAAACAAATAGTAAAGTATAACAATTGATTTATTTAATTACAAAGTTTCAAATAATTAAAGAAGTGATAACATGAAAGTGTTTTCCCCTTGAAGTTTCTACTCTGATCATCGTCAATCCTGTCATCTATTTACAATCCATAAAGACATATTATAATGAAATATTATACTTAAGTTTATCTGTATAAGAAGGTACAACGAGATACATTGAAAATGGTTATACATTAGAAAGTAACGACACCTTTCACAAGTGTGCAAGTAATCAAATAATAGCCGGCCACGCTATTGTACACAACAGTGACGCGTTTTGTCAGAGAATTGCAATTTGTACAAGTGATTGCTTATATATAATGAGATTTTACTTTTACATCATAGTTAGTGAAAATCAATTAATGATTCATTTAGAATATAAAGTATTTTATAAGTTTTTAAAAAATTATATGTAAATATAATACATATAATATGTGTATTTATATTATTTTTTTTTTTTTTAAATAAATATATTGGATGAAATATTTTTACAAAATTTCTTTTTACGAAAAATTATAAAAACATTAATAATTAAGAAGATTAATTGTTTAGATTTTTTGTTCTTTAAGAAATCTAATTTGCAAAATCTTTCGAATAGAGATTTCCAGTTAGAAAATTTTGCTATATGAATATTTCTAATGATCGAATTATGGAGTTTTTTCTCTAGAAGGAATAACTACAAGATTTTATTGCATAAATTGTTCTGTTATATAACCAAACATAATATTTTCCAGTGAATGCAATATATTAATTCTATATCATCTTTATATAATATATTTTATGTAATTTGAAAATTAATTTGTAAAATATTATTGTAAAACATTATTAATTTGTTAACTACTCAATATGTTACGCTATTTAATTAATTTTATTTATTTATGTTATAATAAAATAGTAATAGTATAAATTATCATAAATTAATGTGTCTTATTTAGAATTATTAAAATAATCTAATATCATGCAATATTTTGTAAGAATATTTTTCTAAGAGAAACTTAGAAAATTGGAAACTTTAATTTTCTATTATTAAAAATTAGATTTTATAATGCAAAAAAATATATTTATATAAATTCATATTTTTATATAAGAACATAAATAAAGATAAAGAAAAGTAATATTTTATATTTTTAATATAATATATATATTTTACATATTTATGTTTAAGAATATATTCAAAAATATATATATTTTCTGTATTAATGTCATGCATGTTATATAAAATATCTATTTAATTTCATCAAATTAATTTCATTTATCGATAAATTCTTTTATCATTATTTATTGTATTGATAATAATATATAATCAATGCTGATTATAAATTATATTGCTTTTCATATTGCTAAATCATGCTTTTGTTTTTCAAGTTGTTAATTTAGATGCAATTTGTATTTTAAACAATTTATTTGTATGTTATTACAGCAATAAGATGAATTTTGAATTGTTTTTGAAAATTCTTTTTTAATATCTAAAATATATAGAATTCCAAAAAATAAAATATTATTAATAATATTTTACAATATTCTATAATTAATGGAGTTGTTTCCAAGACAATTCTAATTTTATTATTCATCAAATTAATGAATAAAGTACTTATTGCAAAATTTAATAAAAATATAAAATATGAAAGAAAATTAATAATTAAATTTATAAATTTTTAAAAATTAAATTAATAATTAAATATATAATAATAAAATCTTATAATATAAAAATTTTGGTGCATAAATTAATTTT
>NW_006263351.1:2317677-2319145 GCF_000469605.1 Apis dorsata | reverse complement strand
AAAACAATTTTAAATATATTGTTAATTATTCATATTTCATATTATTCTTAATAATTAGTATTTTCAATAATTATTGTTATTTAATATTACATATTAATATACTGTTGTGTTTTATTTTATATTATCCATTAAAATTTTTTTGATATATTTATATATTTAATTTATATATTTGCACATTTTCATGTATAATAATTTTATAATAATTTTTCAAATATAATATTATAATATATATTTTTTTCATATTTATTATACACAAAATTCGCATTCTAATAATAAGTATATGTGTAAATGTATAAGTATATATGTATAAATTTATATAATTTTATTTAATTTTATATTTATAGATTTTCCCGGTATGTGCTTTGCCTCGACAAGATGTGCCACTATTGAACCAACAAAATCTTGGGAATTGACACCATTTTGTGGCCGTTCTACTTGCGTACCTGCTGATGACAACTCTGGTCGACTTTTCGAACTTGTCGAAGATTGTGGACCACTTCCAAAAGCCAATCCGAAATGCAAACTCTCAGATAAAACTAATAAGACCGCTGCATTCCCTAATTGCTGTCCCATTTTCGAATGCGAAGAAGGAGCAAAACTTGAATATCCAGAAATTCCAACTTTACCACCTCCCACGGAAATTGTAGAGACCGAGAGAACTTCAGAAGAAGTTCCGACAAAAGCTTAAATTCTAAAAAAGCTTTAATTCTAAAAAAACAAATCATAATCTTTACAAATTAAATTAAACAACTTATGATTAAATTGAAACAGAAATTAAAAATTTATTAATTATAATCTGAAATAATAAATTTAATTAAAAATACATATATATTCGTTTAAAAAAATACATCTTTTAAAGTAAAAAAAAAAATTACTTTTAACGAAAAATGTTGTTTCATTCATTATACGTTTTACTGAAATATATAAAATTCTTATATTTATACGATGATACAAATATAAAATTGCAAACTTACATTATATAAATAACTATATGCATACTAGTAAAATCATCATTCGGTATCCGTTCTAAAATATTGAATTTCTTCAATTTCCTAGTCCCGGAAACCGAGACTTACTAGATGCTTTTGTATGTAATTCTATTTTAAACAATAATTGTCGCGTAGCAAACTAATTTTGTTTTTTTCTCTCTTTCTCAGAAAGTAGAAATTTCTACATATATAATGTAAAGACATGTGTGACTGTAATTATATGTAATTAAATTAATATCTATTTAATTAAAAAAAATATATAACGTGTATTTTTATCCTATATTCATATAATAAATATATTATATGGTAATCTTTAATCTTTGATAAATCAATAATTTTTTTTTTACATTTATTTTAGAAAAAAAAAAAAGTTTTGCTAAATTTTTTGGAAATAATTATTTCATTATTATTAAAGTTATATTAAAAAATAATGAATCATATTCAAGTTAATTTTATATATATATATATATTTCAATTAT
>NW_006263351.1:2315193-2317273 GCF_000469605.1 Apis dorsata | reverse complement strand
ATATTATTATATATTATTATATATTATTATATATTATTATATATTATTATATATATATTAATTAATATATAATTAAAATATATCAATATATATAATTCAAATTTTAAAAAGAAATATTTATAATTAAAAATTATAATTACATTATAATTTATTACACAATATTATATAATGTTGTTATACAAAGAGATCTCGAATTATATATTATATTTTGTGATAAAACTTTATTATATTATCTTATTAATAGTAGTAATTTCATTATTATAGTTAAAAAAAAATTTAATATATGCAAATCTAAAATTATAATATACTAATTTGTTATTTTTAATATATATAATAATAATTTATCTAGCAATGATATTTTGTTGAAAAAAATATTGCAAAATGTTATCTTATTATATTATTTTTGATGTTGGTATTATAAACGAATACATAAAGTTTTCATTTTACTGTTATATATGTTGGCAACCTGGAAAAATTATTCCAGCAAAATTCGCTGTTTAACCAAATTTAATGGACGTGAGTACGAACGTGAATTGAATAGAACAAACGTAGAAATTTGAAAGGCTGTGTTATATTAAAAATTTTTCTAATAGCTTACAACGAAAATGAGTGAACTTGTGTGGGGAATAAAAAATGGTGATTTGGAGCAAGTGCGAGATATCGTTGAAAACAAGGCAAATATATGAAATGTTAAATCATCTTTTTCTTCTGTTGCTTTTTGATTACCGCTAATCAGAAACGTCATAAAAATATCTTTCTTGGAGTTTAATATTATATTCTTCGATTTTTTTATAATTTAAAACACAGGAAAAGATTCTTATTAGCCGATTAAACTAATGATTGTAAAAATCATTTATATTTCTTTTTTAAATTCAATATATTCTTTCTTTTAAAAGTGAATATATATTAATTCCTTTAAATATATTTCTGTTGATAGAATATTGATGTTAATCAAATGATTGATGGAAGGACACCCCTACATTATGCAGCTGATTATGGTCAAAGTGAAGTAGTCAGATATCTTTTGGAAAAGGGTGCAAATGCAAATGTAAATGTTATTAATATTAAATGAATATATAAAAGTGAAAATATATTATTAAAAGAATTTTTTTTAATAAATTTTTTAAATTTGCTTTAAATATAAAAAATATGTAGAAAATATGTAGAAAATTTATATAGTGATTTAAATAAAATATTCTTACAGGCTACAGACAAGCATGGAATAACAACATTATTGGCAGCAATTTGGGAAGGACATACAAATTGTGTAAAATTACTATTAGAAAAGGGAGCTAAACCAGATGGATTAACACCAGATGGAACTAGTTATTTGGATGCTGCTGAAAAAGATGAGATCAAACAATTGCTTAAATTTCACTAGCACAAAGCCAAACAAATCGTAAAGCAATAATTTTGTTATTTTAGTATTTTAATGTTCCTCATAGGAGTATCACTATTGCTTTCTCTTAATTTTTTGCATATGACTAGACTATCATATTTATGCACTTTAAATTAAAAACAAAAAATATAGGTACACAAATGTAGTTTTATAATAATATATTGCACTTGGAGCGTATAATCATAAACTCATATTCTTATATGATTACTCTTAGAGATTTAAAGTATATATAGTTTCAGCTTTAAAATAGTATATTATACAGATTGTTTTATAAACTAACAATAGAAACAAATTTATTTTTAAAGCATGTAACATTATATAGCAAAAAATATTTTGATACATTTGTAAGAAGCAGCATCGTGTTTTAAATATTTGTTATTAATTTACAAATCAAATTTTTTTTATACATTTTTTTACAACTACTTATTAAAACAACTTTTTGTGAGAAAAAGTTGTATGTATTGAAATGAATGCTCGAGATGAAAAATATATTATATAATTTAATTGTGTTTCAAGAAAGACATGTATAAATTATAAAAAAAAAATTAAAGAGCTATCTTTATGATATTAATTACATGTCTTAAGAAGTTTTAAAAGTGTATAATAATCAAAAATAATAAGCCAATGCATCATTGTTATGTATATTGTTGTATTTCATTAAACCCATATTTATCACTTATT
>NW_006263351.1:2310924-2314854 GCF_000469605.1 Apis dorsata | reverse complement strand
GGAAATACTGTAATGATACTGTAATGAACAACTTTTAGTATTTATATATTATATATATATATATATATTAGGAAATTTTTTTATTAAAATATAATAATTAATAACTAATAAAATAATTAATATTGAATATTAAAAAATCTTAAAAATAAATATGTTTTCATATGTCAAAAAATATAATAGAATATTTAAATTTCAAAAAAATAATTCTTATTTATCAGTTAACTATTTAATAATTTAAACATCACTTAATGATTCTTCAAATTTCTATTCTTTAAATAATTCTATCAAAAAATTACTATTATATATATTAAAGAAATCTATTAAACATATATACGAAAATAATGAATAATATTTAAAGAATTACAAATAACAATTATTAATACATGAAAAAAATAGATCAAAATTTAATAGCAAAATTTATAAAAATTTAATTTATTTATAAAACAGTATAAAAATTTTTCAACTAATTTATCTTTATGCATCAGCTATAAATTAAAAAACAACATAAAAACAATTTATGTTGTAAATTTTATAAATAAATGTTTTTTTTATAATTGAATTTATACATTCCATTTTTTACATTTTGTTCATTCTAAAAAGAATTAGTAAGAATTAGTAATTCATCATTTATGCAAATATTGCAAAAATTTTATTCAATATTTTTATTTTTCGTGTATTTTATATAATATAGTAATATATTATATATACAATTCTACAAAGAAAAGAATAAAATTCTACAATAAATGAATCATAAATGCAATGAATTTATAATTTTGATTAACAATATAAAATATATCATAATTATTAAACTTAAATAATAAATATTAAAAAATTGAAATACAATATAATATATTTTCTTTCTATAGATTTTTTTAGACTTATTTTATTTTATAATATTATTAATAAATAATAAAATAAACAACATAACATTAAACGTATAATAAAATAATGTTTCTTTGAGAATAAATAAAATATATATTATATATATTATGTAATTTAAAATCGCAAATTAAGTATTAAGAAAAAAGAAAACAAAATCATTTATTACATAATCAAATTTTATTAATTTTATATAAAATATTATACATTATAAAAGTCGACCTCTACAATTAGATGCACCACACTTGCAAATGATAACTTTACCCGGTATACTTCCAACATCATAACTATAATTCCATGTTAATTCTTGACCTGCTCTTATATAATTTAAAGCAAAAAATGCTACCCATGGAAATCTTACATCATGTGTATCAACAAATACATTCTGCACAAAAACATTTGGATCGCATGAATGCTAAAAAATTACCAATAATTATATTTTAAATTAATAGTAAATATAAAAATACTATTTTTAAAAACATTTTTTTAAAAATTTCAATATATCTTACATTTAAGTAACGTCCGATATTTCCAGTTGTTTTAGCATCCATTATATAAACAGCCTCATCTTCTCCAAAGAAATCTCTTACTGATTTAAATTTAGGTCTTTCAATTTGCGTTGGTTCAACTGTTGGCTCAAATCTACTTGGTTCACGTCTACCACTTCTATTTTCTTCTTCATCACTTATAGTAATTGCGTCTTGATCATTTGAACGATTTTCATTAATAGAAGTTTTCATAATGTTTTCGGAAATTTTGGTAGCGCTTCCATCTTCGCTATTTTCTTCAGATCCATCTTGATTGATATCATCTCGTTTTCGTTTTCTTAGTCTTTTCCTATTATTATTCATTAATGTTAATATAGATTGTGTCATTTATTAAAAATTAATTACTTTTGATTTACCTAATAGAGGAGGGTTCTGTAGAATCAACATTAAAATTTACATATTTACTAATATTGAAATCTTCGTCGGAATCATTTGCATTTGCTTTAGAATTATCTTCATCATCGCTCGTCATAGATTTTTTTTTATCTTCTGGAGTAGATAATGGCATTTCTGGTTCTAAAACATCACTTTCATAGCCTTCTTTAATGCCTTCTACTACTTCCACATAATCCAATTCTGCTAGATATTCATCACCATAATTTTTACCACCTTCATTAGCTCCCTGATAATACGAAATAAGTTTAATTAAAAAGTTTAATTAATAATATAATTTTAATTAATAATATAATTTATATTACATGTAATTAATTTAACTTAATTCTTTTTTTACCTGTTCAGTAAGTAATCTACCAGCATATATACAAATAAAAGATCCAAGAGGAATATCATTTAAACATCGTATACCCCAACCTCGAGGAGCTGTTTTGAATACTTGTAATTTTAATGTTAATGGATGTTGTACTACTCTATTCAAACAAGTTTTTACAGCACATTTACATCCAGAATTGCATTCATAAATTCCAGTAGTAACTGGCTCTGGTAAACGTTTATATACATAACCAACAGATGTATTTGGTACTCTTCCTCCGAGAGTAGCACCTTGTATCGTTAATTGCCAACATTGACATTTTGTTTTATCCTGAAAGATAATTTAATTAATGATTTTAAAATTTTAAATTGTTTCATAAAAAAAAAAGATACTTGGCAATCGTCTTCACAATCGCAGCTACACAAGAAATTTGGATCTAAATTAAGATTAACTCCTTCTGTTGGTTCTCTTTGAGTGCTATATCTAATTGTATCTGGTTGAGTATGATCTAATTCATTTACACATGGTATTGGTACATTTTCTACACCATAACTAAGATCCTTAAAATTAAAAATAAGACAAATGAATTATAAAATATGAAATATTAATTAAATTTAATATTAATTTAATATTAAAAATTTAATAAAATTTTATTTACCTTTATATTAATAAAACATTTATCCAAGACAAATTCTGCTAAACAATGTACCCAATAATCGAAATCAAATAAATCGACTGACATTGGACTACCTGTTTTACGAAGATATTGATGTAATTCTTCCATGTTTCGTAATCTAATACCACATGGTGCTTGATATAAGGTAATTTTTTTGCCTTTTGGATATTTACAAAGTTGCCTATTCCAACCACAAAGTAATGGTATTGAAAGAGGTGAATAACCTTTTAAATCATCAGGTGTAAAAGATATTCCTTGAACACACTGAGGACCACATTTATGTGGAACAAATTTTTTTGTTTGAATTTTGTTCTGTGTTTGATAATACTAAAAAAATGAAATGATAAATTTTAAATTTTAAAATTTCAAATTTTCTTATAGAAATTATAATTCATTTATCCAATGTACTTACAACTATACTATGAGAAGGTTTTGTTTCTGTTGTAGGAGTATATGGACTTGTATCTACAATATTTTGTTTTTTACTAGTACTTTTTCTAGCAACAGCACGTGATTGTTGTGGTGCACTTGTAATTGTATTTGTTATTTCGTTTACTGTATTTTGTTCTTTTTCTAATTGAGAAAGTCTTTCTTCTTCAGATTCTATATTAGATGTATATTCTACATATGGTAAATTATTTTTCTAAAATATTAATAAACTTTATTATTATTATTAATCAATTATTTTGTATAAAAATATAAATACTTCACATACATTAGAAACAGCAGGCAATCGATGACGACTAGGAGAATTGACAGATGCATGATGTCCTTGTTGTCTAGCATTAGCTTTTAAAAGTTCAATATATAAAGGACCTAATCTAGCGGATCCTCTATAGATCCATTCTGTTCTTCCATCAGCATCAAAATGCATTTGTACTAAACTTGCATCAACTTGAACAACTCTTGCAATCCACCATTTTCCATTCCATTCTGTTTTTACAACTTGTCCTGTTTGCAGTTTTACCATTGGTCTTTCAGGATATGTTTCAATATATTTTTTTACAAAATCACGAGATTCATTAGGTACATCTTCCCAAACTTTAGAGGAACTTTCTGCGACTAAATAAATATCTTTGTGCACAACATATTGAGCATATCCATCATCAAAGAATATC
>NW_006263351.1:2303457-2310672 GCF_000469605.1 Apis dorsata | reverse complement strand
TATATATATATATATATCATGTAGTATAAAATGACATGAAAGCAAGAAAGTTTCACCTTCTTAAATAATATAAAGATATATTTTTATGAAACAATATAAAAAAAATTTTTATTTTTTTATTTTTTAAGTTATTGTAATATATTTTCGCTATTTGCGTTAGTTTAATCTGTTCATAAAAAAAATCAATATTTTTTCTTGAAACAATATCTATAAATCCAAACTTAATATTTAATTTTCATCTATTTTTGAAATTTTGAAAAGGCAAATATGAAAAAGTGAAATTTGTTGTAAAGAAATAATTTTCAGATTTTTTAATGAACGGATTACAAAAACTAGTGCAGCATTGGAAACATATTATAATAGATAATGAAAAAATAAATATATAACTTTAAAAATAAAGAAAAGATTTTTTTTACGTTGTTTCATAAAAATATGTATTTTCTATTCATTTTCTATTCAATTGAAGACAAAACTTTTTTGTTTAGCCTTGTATAAACATATATTGTATAATACATTATTTAATATATTGCATATTTATTTTTTTTTTATTTATTTATATATAAAATCTCATATATAAAACATACCTATACTTATTTGTAGCTTTTGGTGGTTCAGCTATAACTCCACTATAAAAATTACTAGAAACATCTTTAAATATTGCAACTACTCGTGTACCAACTGGAATTATTACTTGACTAATTACAGTAGCTGCAATTTGCTTGCCAGAAACAGTCTTAATAACAGAATTATATTTCTTTTGTAATAATTTTACACGACAATGCAAAGGAGTCTTTATATGTATTGTTTGCACCTATTGATGAATAAAACTTTAAATAAATTATTTATATTTTTAAACAAAATTCAAATAATAAAATTCACACACCTTTCCTTTAACCCAAGGCATAAGTGGATGTTTCATAATATATACAATGCTATCTACATCTATTTGTGCTCTTACAATTGGACCAATTGGAGGTAAATCCAAAACTATAACTTGTCTATTATCTTGTTCAATTGGTAAAATCTCTGGTTGATTATCTTGTAATATTGAAGAAGGGGGAACTTTCACTTGTGTAACTTTTTTTGTTGCTACTAATGGATAGGAAATATTATCCAAATAGCCATCATCTATTTGAAGTTCTTGAAGCATTTGAATTTGTGGTCTAAATTCATCATATAAAGTATTACGTAAAGTATCCATGGTACGCATTAAATTTTTCACTGTTTTATCCAGAATTTCATTTTGTTCTATTTAAAAAAAATTATATAATCTAATTATATATCTAATCTAAATATAATAAATATACGTAAAATATATTTTGCAAAATAATAATCTACCATCTATTTTATTCCATTGATTCTTTAATATATTATGTGCTTGCTTAATTTGATAATCAACATCATACTTTTTAAAAATATCATTCAATGTGCTATCTAACATTTCTTCTATATCCACAAGCATATGTTCCGGCAAATATTTTTCTAAAATACAAATATACATTTATCAACAAAATTTAAAATACATGCAATGCACATTATAATAGAATTTTAATTTCACCTTCATCACATGTATCTTTCTTTTTATCATCATCTGAATCGTCACTATCAGAAATTTCTACCTCCATTGTATGATCCGGAAATTCACATTTTAACAATGGCTTACGATCTACAAAAGCTGTGACTAATTGCTATAAAAATTAATATTTTGATACAAATATTAAAATTAATTTTCTACTTATAATTTGTTAAAATAAATATTTTAAAATTCAAACCTTTTGATGTTCTAAAGCAGCATTAAAACATTGTCTACATATCATACGCATTTTCTTTTTTTCTGTGTTTACTCCATAAAAAGCACATGCAAAAGAAGGTGCTAATTTCATATCAAATCCAGAAGAACATTGAAAATTTATACAATTAGTATTACAAATTTTTGAAGTTCTATTTTCTTTTTTTGTGTTATCTTCTAATGCTTCATCATCCGAAACAAGTTCAATAACTTCCATTTTGTGCAATATTAATTACAAATGTTATTATTTTATATAACTTAAAAGAAGAATAAATTTATAAGTAAAAACTATAAATATATAAAATATATAAATATATAAAAATAATATTTTAGTTTAGGTTAGATAATTAAAATACTTAGCTTATTAAAGATTAAATATATATAATATATAAAATATATTATATATAAAATATAACTTGCCAAAATAATATCTTATTAATAATAAATAAAAACAATTTTGATAACTAATAAAATTATTTTTAATAAATATGTTTTTACCTAGTAGTTGTTTTCAATTCTTAATTTAATCCATATAAAAATATATAAATATTTTGTATTTTATAAATTCTACACATTTAATTTTTTTTTACACTTATTGGTATCATAAATAAAAAATTTAAATAGTGATAAATAAAACGAGCAACATTTTTTTTTATTTACACTGAAATGATATGAAAGCCGGTTGAATTAATGCCACCATGATGCCACCTATTAAAATATTTATAGTGGGAAAAATTGTTCCATAATTTCAAACGGAAAAAAAATATTTATAATATATAATTTTTAATTTTTCAAATATAATTAGAAAATAATTGAATTATATTTTAATTTAGTACAAATTGACATTAAATTTTTTATTTAAGTGAATATTAAAACAATTCGCAAATAGATTTATTATTGTATAAGATAAAAGAATTTAAAAACACATGTTTTGAATATTTCTTTTATTTTTATTTTATCATATTTATCAATCAATATGTATTGTATCTACCTAGCCATTAGTATATTTAAAAATCACAGTCTTAGTTGAAGAATTGACAGCAGAAAATACTATCTGTATCCTATCCATATAGCAAATGTTTATAATGTACATAGTTTGCTTCTGCATACATATCATCGTATGTATCTTAAATGAATAATTATGTATATGTATTATGTACAATAAATTGGATTATGCTGATCTACACTTTCACTGTTGTGCGTAATTGATAATATTTTTGCCCATTTTCCATCAATACAGAATTTTTTCGTTTATACATAATTGTATTCTCAATTAAAATATTGAAAATTTCAGCTAAAAGAATAAAAAGATTTGTAATTAGATTTTCAATGTTTTTATAATAGTTATTATATACATTTAAGTTAATAGCAAAAATAAAAAAAATGAAATAATATAATTTATGAAACAAATTTTTAAATTTTAGTATTCGATAAACAAAATTTACAAAATATATATATCATAATATATAGGATATTCCATATAAAAAATAACAAACTGTTTTCTTCGAAACATTACAACTGTAAATATTAACATGAAATTCTTTTGCAAATTAAACAGTATATAGGATTCAAACATTTAGAGTTAAAAGAATTAGGAATGAATTTTAAGAGATGGAAGAAATGTCATTTTCATTCTTTTTAAATGAAATAGCATGTTAATTATTTATTATTTATATATCTATTGTTGGACTTAATAATATTTATTTATTATTTATATTTTTAAATATTTTTTTATATTTCACAGATTAATTAAAAAATTATAATGAAGAAAGTTGTTTATAAAAGAATGGAAAAAAAAATTTACGTTATATATATTTGACGATTTAAATTTTTTTCTCTTATGTAGAGTATTTTTCATTGGAAATTCTAAAAAAAAATATTGAGTATCAAATAAATATTATTATGTTTGATGATATATAAATATAATAAATAATGATTCAAATTAAATTAAAAAAAAAAATACCATTCGAGTTAAAAAAAATGAGGCGGTATCTTTTCTATCTTCCGAGACTTGTCTTTATAATTTTTTTATCCTAAATAATTAGCTTTTGTGTACTATTTAATTTGCAAAAAAATATCATATCGATATTTGTAATACTTTCGAAAACAGTGTCACACTTTATGCAGAATACATTATACAAGATAAAATTTGTATTCTAATATTATAATAAAAAATAATTCATAAGGAAGACTTAAATATTGTATACAAAATAGTCAAAATAGAAGTAAAAACATTATTTGGCAGGAAACATTTTGTTGAAATAATTATTGCTTTAAAATACGTTTTCATATAAATGTTAAGAATTTAGAACATAGAATTTTTAAATTAAATTCTACTTAAATTAAGTAGACATTTTTAGACATCTAATATTTAATATATTAAGAATTGTCCAGAATTGCTTTGTCAGCAATGATTTATAATGAAATATACCATTTATATTAATATAAAATTGATACTGCACATTGGATCTTCAAAGAATTCAAATTATTAAGATATATTAAAATATTTAATATATAATATATAATATATTTAATGGTACATATTCATTATAAATCTAATATAGATAGTATACATATACAAGGTTTTTACTTTGATTAGAATATATAAAAAAAAATGTTTAAATGATATAATATAATACATTATTAATTACTTGATGGAAATTGGGCATTGCATAACATTGAGGGCTATTCTTATTTGATTAACTAATGAAATAATTTATCTATATAATTTAGAAACATGTATGCATATAATGTGTATATAAATTTGATTAATATGAAAACATTCTTTTTCTATTTTCAAACTATTATATTATTATATAAATATGTAAGATTATGTATTTTTTATAGAAAATTTTATAATGAAACATATTGTAATAATAATTATATATTAACGAATATTTTAAGAACACTAAAGTATTAAAAGTTATCTCAAATAGAATAGCCTGTATGATGTACACTTTAGAAATCTCTAAATAGTACGCATCATATATTTACATTAATTTTTGTTATTTACAGAAACACAGAAGTATTATCACTTCTAATAGATGTAAGTTGATCCATGATTTAAAATGAAATATTCAAACAAAAATGTATTAGTATATGAAGCATGTTTTGTGATTTTACTTACAAAATACAACTTGTATTTATTTGAATGATATATTATAAAATAATTGTAAAAAATTTGAACGATTATATAATTAAGCAATACTATTAGAACTAATAGAAAATATAAATATATAAACAATATTAAACCGAAGTATGATAAAAAGAAGATAAGCATATATTTAATAATGAAAAAAAATATGTTTACACAAGTTGTATTTTGTAAAAATATTCATTGTAGCTCGTACACAGGAAATATATTTTTGCATATTATCTTTTGTTTAAATCATAATTTAGAAAAATATTTTGTTAAGCGACTTAAATCTTATTTTTCATATATGACACTAATATAATGTCTTTTATCTAATCATTGCAACATAATAAAATAATGTGCCCATATAGTTACAATTGCATTAACTAAAAATTATTATAAATGTTTATTTTGTTTTTAAAATAAGAAAAAGATCTTTTCGAAAATATAAAAGTAATTCAACTCTTTGGTTACACAAGGAGAGTTAGGTTGTATACTTTCCTTTTTAAATGGCAATAATTAAATAATTCATAAACATAACTATTAGAAAGTATATTTTATAACGATGCTTTACTATTTTTTAAAAATTAATAATTTTTAATTATATTATCATTGAAATATCATAGATTTAAAAATTTTAAGTATTATATATGATTTTAAAAAAAAAAGATATACAATCGTAACTCAGTCTGTGTAGCTTTTAAACTACAAACCACAATAATTGTATTTGCACTATACAAAAGAATATATACGTTTTTACTTATTAAAATTAAATTATCTAACAGAATGGTATTTGTACCAAAAACAAGAAGGAAATTCTTCTAGTCCTAATAATATTAAAGAAAAAAGAAAATTACAGCATTATAAAATGAATATCTACAAATATGAAATACACATTATGAAATTAAAATTGCAATGGTAATCGATTAAATATAGTAAATTTCATATAAAACATTTCCATTACATTAGAAAGACATATATATCGTGAAAATGCTTACATTTTGCCATCTAATTCGGTACAAAAGACGCTTTTTTTTTATCTAAGCTAAAAAGGGCACCTGATGATAATTTGAACAGTAAAATATGAATTTACTACCTACAATCTTCTTATATGAAGACAAATATTCTACAAAAAGGAATGGTGTGTGATGTACATTAACGATTAAAGTTTTATGAAAAACGTCCAGATTTGTTAATACTTAGATTATTTAAAAATAGCAGAACATCGTCTTATTTGCACAAAAGCATGTATATTTGTACATTTTTTAAAGTCTTAATAAGACTTTAAAAAATTATGTTTTTGTTCTAGCTTTATATTATGCACAAGTTTTTTTTTTTTCAATTTTATAAGTCAGAACGAAAAAAACAAGAAAAAAATATCGAGAAATGTAGCACACTGAATGTTACATGAATGTATCAATGTAAAGAATGGTATGCTTAAAGTACCGCTCGTATTATGCAGCATGCATGTGCAATACTGTAATGAGTGGTGTATGTGGCACCAGGAATGTAATGTAACAAAAAACATTATATTATGTGCTGGTTGTCGTCAAACAGTAATACACGAGATCAGCTGCTGACAAAGTTGACTGTACTGTAATTGGTCCCCACTAATTCTTCGCATCTTAATGCCTTTTACTTCCTTTTCTTCAGATTCACATACTCTAAGTTCAATTTGAACACCACCAGGATATTCTAAACTAAGCCCACCACCTTTTATTTCTTCTCTAGAGAAGATAAATCCTTTTGGAGGGGCTCTTGCGTCTATAATTTGTTTTACACGGCCTAATATAGCTTCGGAATTTAATCTACTCGATTCATCTGATAATGTAACTTCAACCTCTGTAGGTATTGATGTATTCAATGGCCTACCAATGCCACGTGTGATACTAGGTCTTGATGGATCACACGGTTCAGAAATGATGAAGCTGGGAAGAGGATTGTAATGAGGTAACGTGTCTTCGAGTGAATCAGGCGATGGAGATGGTGAAGGTGAACAACTAATAAGTGTTACTTGTCCTCCAAGATCAGTTACAGATATTTGAGGCGGTACCTAAAAAAAATAAATATATTATATATTATAACATTTAATATATGTATATTATAATATAATATTATAATTATTATATGATTAATAATATTAATCATTTTAACAATAATATTTTTAATATAGAAAATCATTAAATAATATATCAATATAATAATAAAATTGATGTTTAAGTTATTTACTCTTGGTATTTCCACAGGATGTTCTTCTTGAATCATATCTAATGCTGGACTGTTACTAGGTGAA
>NW_006263351.1:2295590-2303230 GCF_000469605.1 Apis dorsata | reverse complement strand
TAACTGGTGTGGTAGCTGGTGATCTATGATGCCTTAATGGACTTAAATCTAATGGCGTTGCTGGAGGCTGTGTTGGAGTACCATGAACTATACTACCCTGTACTGCTGTAGTTAAGCCACTTAAACCTATTAATGAAGTCATATTACATTATATTACAATTTTTAAAAAATGTTATATATCAAATTTATATATATATATATATATATATATATAAAATATATATTATATTATAAAATGAGAGTACCTTGTGTGATTGCTGCTACTCCTCTTTCATGTACAGGAGATCCAGGAATACTTGCAGGACTATGTGATGGAGATGCTAACCTTTGTAATTGTTGATATTCTTGTTGAAGTGCCTGAATTCCAGGTCCAGGTGGACCTGAACCTTCGGATGCTCTCCGAACAGGTGAATATCTTTCTGTAGAAACATGAGTGCTTGGTTCCTTGTATGAATCTCTATTACCTACTAAAAGCAATACAAAAAAAAATAATATATATTATTTAAATATTACAAATATAAATTATATATTTATGTATATGTATAACTATGTTAATAAAGATATATAATAATTTAACTTTCTATTTGTACAAAATCCAAAGAACCACACAAAAATTACCAGTGCTAGTATGATACAATGAAGTCTTCCTATGGTGTGGAAGTGTAGATCCTCTAAGATGTGTCGGTAATAGTCGTGATGGGAGGTAAGCTCTATTCATCCTAGCTTCCACTTCCATTACCATTTCCGGATTTATAACTACATGCATATTACCAACGAGGCATGGTAGTGCAGTGGATACAAAAAAACCATGCAAAATCAAAAATAAAATCAAATGAAATACCATAAAAAATACATTGCAAATGAAGTGCACATGTGTATTGTGTATAAATTTAAAATATAACTATTATTCAAATATATTTACATATAGCATGAAATAATATTATATATATTAATATTATAATAATATATAATGATAATACTAATATTGTATAATACTATAATATTAATTATTAAGTATTATACAATAGTTATAATATTTATAATATGAACATATTAACATTAAATATTGACAAATTTCATCTCTTACATTTATCATGCAATATTTCACTATTTAAAACGAAAAAGAAAAAAAAACATACCAATATGCAAATATTGTAAAAGCAAAAATATAAACAAGGCACAATAATACTTACAGCTTACAAATGAAGAAATATGATAAGCTTTTAAACTAATTAATATAGCAAATCATTATAATCAACTTTCATTGAGATAAAACATATTGTAATAAAGTGCATTGATTATGTGCACACGAATACCTGAAAGGCATAATCCACAGTACCTGGTCTTTGCATGACGGCAGTAAGACCACTTCGTCTTCTTCTATCACTACCTCCACTTCCACTTCCACTATTATTATTTGTATCACCATTGCCATTATTAACTCCTACATTTAATGACTGAGCACATGGTACAAGAGTTGGACTTCCACTTTGCATCTGAATAGAATATAAATAAATTAATTGTATTTCTAATTAACTATTTTATAAATATTTAATAATTTATGTAGTATACATGTACTATATATTTTTCTTACAGGTTGCAAATGTTCTCTACTGCCAGGTTGACTCCATCCTCCATCTTCAGCACCACCAGAATTACTACCATGTTGTTGATAGAAGACATGAAGATTAGCTCCACCATCTGAAGCTCTTCTTCCAAAACTTCCAGCTGTAATTAATCAAATATTGTTATTAAAAAACAAAATGACTCATTAAAATAATATATTAAAATATATATTAAAATAATATTACTTACTTGCTCCCATCACAGGAGGAGGTTTTAATAAATGTTGATCTTTGATTTGAAAATTTTGAGGAGGTTGATGTTGAACCAAAGGAAGATTTAAGGGCAAATTTGTGTGAGGTAACACTTGAGGATCAGTATTATTACATTGTAATATAGGAAGTAATCGCAATGCTGGATCGCCTGATGTGTGATTATAGCTATAAGGATATGATGGTGGCTGATGTGCTGTATCACCAGGTCCAACTGTGTGTCTTCTGGTTGTATGATAAGGTGTGCCAGGTGTAAGTTGCATTCCACTTCTTTCTTCTGTTTCTGCTTCTGTATCACCAAACTTTTCAAAAAGAAATAAAAGAATATAATTTTGAAGAATATTTTATTGCTATTTAATAAAGAGAAAAAAGAAAAGAAAATTTAATATATACCTTTTCTAATTGATGTGCTCCATCAGGAGCATAATCTCCTGGTATACTTTGAATACTAGGTAAATTAGGCATTGTTGGTTCTAACCGATCAACAAGAAGATTATATATTGCTGACACATGATCAAATGCATTTCCTTGAACTGCTTTTAATAATGTTTCTGCACTAAGACCTGGTAATCTTAACATATTTTCTATCACTACCTGATTTATTTGAAGTGGCACATTTTCAGGATTACACCTAAACATATATAATGAAATACTCATAGAATCTTTCTCATATATTTATTATAAATATAATTCATATTATTAGTATTTGTACATTACCCTCCTGGTTCAGGTTCTGTTATACCATCTCCACCCATCCAAGAATGTGCTAAAATTTGTGAGATACTTAAACGTCGTTCTGGTTCTACTACTAACATATGTCTAATTAATTTTTCACATTCTACAAAAAATTAATATATTAGTAAAATATACATATAAAATATAATGTCATATGATAAATTAAAAATATATAAATTTGTATATTTTTTACCTGCAGACATAAAAAATGGTATTCTAAATTTCCCTGAGATTACTACAGAACGTAATAATTGCATTGTAGGTCCATCAAATGGTAATGCACCACAAACCAATACATACAAAACAACACCTAGACTCTAAAAAAAAAAAAAATATTTCAATCATGTTGCAATATTATTAATATTTTTGCATAATTTATTATTTTAATAATAATAATATCCCCATGTATTGTGTGTGTGTGTGTGTGTGTGTGTGTGTGTATGTGTATCCATATATTATATAATATATATTATAAGTTAATCACATACCCATACATCAGCTCTTGGACCATCATAGTGTTTTCCTTCAAAAATTTCTGGAGCAGCATATGGTGGTGAACCACACCAAGTATTAAGTGGAACACCTGGAGTATATTCATTACTAAACCCAAAGTCTGCAAGTTTTATATTATTGTCTGCATCAAGTAATAAATTCTCAGCCTGGAATAATAATGCATATAATTATTTATAATATATAAATATTAAATATTTTATTTTTTTTAATTTTTCATAAATTTTTTAAATATTAAAAAAATACATTTTATATAATTAAACCTTAAGATCTCGATGAACAACTCTCTGTTGGTGAAGATAACGAACAGCAAGAACAATTTGACGGAAAATTCTTCTTGCTTCTGGTTCTGGCATTCTCCCATTTCGTACAAGATGATCAAATATTTCTCCTCCAGGAGCATATTCAGTAACTAAATATATCATTTTCTCTGTTTCCATTACTTGATATAGTCTTATAATATGTGGATGCCTTAATCGTTTCATTATATGTACTTCACGAAAAATTTTGGCTAGATTTTCTTCATTTAATTTTGTTTTATCTATTATTTTAATAGCAACCTAAAAAAAATATTTATTACAAATTTATATTTTTTAAGAAATATATATAATTAAATTAAATTGAATTATAAAAAAATAATAATTAACATGTATGTTTCACATAATTAATTTTTTATCTTAAAGAACTTTAAGTATATTATAGATATAATAATATATATCATATGTGAATAAAAAATATTTATAAATTTATCAAAGTACATAAATGATCACTAAAAAAAAAGTTGTATTTTTTCATATAATTTGTATTTTATTATAAAAATAAATTGCATAATAGTATCAAAAAACTAATCAACATTAATTTTTAATATTACATTTATTTGATTTAATTACTATATAAAAATAAAAAAAACATACAAAAAGAAAAAACAAAGAAAAATAAATGTAAAAAAAAAAAATACTACATATAAGTAGAAATTCAATTAATAAATTTTTATGAACATTAATAAAAATATTTTTATTTTTATTTTGAAATGATATTAAATCTATTATCATTAATAATGATTTGAAAAATTATTGTAATGAACATATTTCAATCGATGTAATAGTATCTGTTGGTAACATCGGTCCATGAAACATTTTTTGAAGTTATAAATTTTCTTCACATGATGACATATGATACATTATTATTTTATAAAAAGCTCTTATAATGTATAAAATATGATATAATTTATATGTTCACGTTGTTATTCAAAGATATAACGACAAAATGACGGTTTCATGTTTGTGAGAAAAATACTTTAACAATGCCTTACCTTTGATTTAGTTACAACATGAGTGGCCATTTTAACAACGGCAAAATTTCCCTTGCCAATAGTTTTTTCCAATTCGTAATAACCGACACGAATAAGTTTGTTGACAGAAAATTCCTGCGAAACCTCATTGTGCGACGTCGTCGCGGATGCCATTTTTTAATCACTTGTCTCACTCAACTCGTTACCAATCACTTACTGCTTAGTACATTAATATTTCCGCTAGAGGTGCCACGATTCATCGACATTTCTGCCATCTAGTGAAATAATTTAAATTAAAAAATTAAAAGAAATTAACTATTATTATGAAAAAATTATAATAAAAATTCCGAAAATGATGTTTCATATGAAATTATTAATAGTATAAAATAAATAAAATCTACAAAAAAATGCATTAATTCTCTTTAATTATTGATTAAGCATTGTTTGTTTACCTTTTTATACAGTCACGAGATAAATCTTTATACGCCATCTGTACAAATAAATATTATCCATGAAAATTAGTGTACATAGATTTGAGTTCATTGATCTTTTTCGCTTAAATTTCAAAAGCATAGAACATATTATTCTTAGAGTGTATTCATTTATAACATCTTTATATGAATGAAACATGAAAATTATACTTGCTTAAATAAATCAATAATTTTCTCATTAAAAAATATTTACTTTTAAATAATTTTTTATATTGATAGAAATATTCATATTATTTTTTATGAAGGAAATCAATGAACTTTCATTATGACATATTTTTTTACATATATAACTTTTTTCCTTTTATGTCATAATATTAGGTTGCTGTCATATTATTGCTATACTCACAGTATTCACCGCGAAATTGCTACGTAGACGAAAACAGATTGTTGAACGTTATCAGAAAGTGCATTCTAGTTAAAATGCAATAATAAAAAAATTGTTTCAATAAATATAATATAACTGATTATTTAATATTAAATAACAATGAGAAAATAATACCTGAACAAAGTGAATACTTTTTATTTATTTAAAAAACACATCTCAAAAAATGGAAGAAAGTACAGTTTTATGGATGCTTTCACTGGTAATGTTAATTGGTTCCTGTATAACTGGATCTTTACCATTAGTCATGAATTTATCCGAGGTAATCTTCTTTTCATTTGACGATAGATGAAAAGACAATTTTTTTATCTATCATTTTCTATGATTGTCATATACTTAAACTACTGATTACAGATTCTACAAAGAACTCCATGATCATGAACATCATGAACCTTTAATCTTTCTAGGATAAATTACAACTGGTTTCAATACTTGGTGCTGGACTTCTTGTAGGCACTGCACTAGCTGTGATTATACCTGAAGGTATAAGAGCATTATTTACTGGTGGAAGTAATAATGATCAAGGAGTTTATAGTTAGTATTTCATAATAATATATTATTTCATATAATATATTATTTCATAACTATGCATAGTTTATATTTTTTTTTGTGTTTAAATTTATGTAAATCAATTATATTTTTAAATTGCTATGAACTTTTTATTTTATACTTAAAACAAATTTTTTTGGATTTTATTATATTCAAATATATGAATGAATCTTTTATTTAATTTGTTAAAGAAATATTTATTAATTGTTATTATAGAATTAATATAAAATTTGATAAACACATTATATAATAAAATTAATGAATTAAAAAAATATATATATTTGTCATATTTTAGTTTTACATGAGATAATCTTTATATATATCAATTTTAGTAAAATTAATATTTAAAATAAAATATTTAAAAAATCTTTAATTTAATTTGATTTTATTTAAATATAATTTAATATTTTTGATTTTTATTTTTAGGTGATCCTCATTCTTTAATAGGCATTAGTTTAATACTTGGTTTTGTATTTATGTTACTGATTGATCAGTGTTCAGCTAGAAGAAGTGGAGTGAGAGAAAGAAGTGTTACTGCTACTTTAGGTCTTGTAGTTCATGCAGCTGCTGATGGAGTGGCATTAGGAGCTGCTGCAACTACATCACAAGCTGATGTAGAATTAATTGTTTTTTTAGCAATAATGTTACATAAAGTAAGTAAAATAAATTGAATATCATTTTGTATCTAAGAATAAGAATGTCACAGAGATTTAAATTATTAAATGAATAAATTTTATTAAATCAAAAAATTTTTTATAGGCACCTGCAGCATTTGGTCTAGTATCATTTTTATTACATGAAGGAGTAGATAGAAAAAAAATTGGTAGACATCTTTTAGTATTTTCTTTAGCAGCTCCTTGTCTTGCTCTTGTAACATATTTTGGTATTGGGAAGGTAAATTATTTCAAAGTTATATAAATTAATGAAATATTTCTTAAGCACTAATATAAAATTTATATTTTTTTTTATAGGAAGGAAAAGAAACACTTAGTAATGTAAATGCAACTGGAGTAGCAATGTTATTTAGTGCAGGTACATTTTTATATGTTGCTACTGTGCATGTTCTACCAGAACTAATGACAAGAACTAATAGCAACTATACTCATCTGCCATCTGTTGAAAACGTTGCAGTATCTTCTTCTGGACTCAAAGTTAAAGAAATATTAGTTCTAGTATTAGGCTCTTTTTTACCTGCATTAATTACAACTGGACATCATCATTGACAAAATATCATACAGAAAATATACCTGTTTTTTTACTATGTGTAATTTAAAATGTCCCTTTCATTAAAGAGTATAATATTTTAATATATTCCATGATTTTTTTTTTTTATAAAATCATGAAATGACAATTAAAAAATTTATCAATTATGATATCTGTTTTAAGAGATATACTTTTATGTACTGTAAATAATTATAGAAAAAGCATATCACAATTATTATATATTTGTATAAATTTAATGATAAACGCGTGATATAAAGTTATATAATATAATACAAAAAATATTCTAAATAAGTTTTTATTTTTCAATGAAATTTCGTAATTATATTATTTATATAGATAAATTTTTAATATAAAAAATAAATTAAACATTCTTTTTTTATACTATTTCATATTGTTTCATATTATATATATGCTCTAAGTTTTTTTAAAATATCAAATAAAAGATAAAAAAAATATTTCACATCTTATAATAATTTAAAAAAGATTCTATATTGTAATTTAATAGTACCTGATAGATAGTATGATATGATACAATATGAATATAAATCTAATGATATTAAAATTAGTAGATTTTATTTTATTTATTAAGATTTTTTAATTCTTGTATATGAAAAAAATTATAA
>NW_006263351.1:2279515-2295367 GCF_000469605.1 Apis dorsata | reverse complement strand
TTTTATATAATTATATTTTATTTTATAAATAAAGATTTAAATAATTAAAGAATAAAATTTTATTTATCATTTACATTTGTATATATAAAATTATTTATAAAAATATAATTTTTAATAAATATAATATTAATATGATATGTAGATATATATTTTTTTTACGAGAAATTTCTTTTGACTAATGTGATTAATATTACTAAAATATATTTAATTTTTTCCTTAAATAGCTAAGAAAGAAAAATATATTTAAATAGTTGTAAAAAAAATTTGCGTAAATACATGAAATGCAAAATTTGATAGATAAATCTAACGAAATATTTTCGAATTTAAGCGCTAATATAGTTGATATGTGTGTGTATACATTCAGGAATTGAAATGATGATCGTGTCTTTTATTATCACAAGCTATGGTAGAATATACAGCTGTAATTCACAACAATGGTGGTGCCGGTCGTGTTTTAGGTTAAAGTTGTGTGGTTTTCAGTAATTTTAGTCCAATTAGTATTATAAAAAATGGACAATAGAATCACAATATGTGACCCAGATGAAGAAGAAATTAATAATGAAATATTCCGGGATATCGAACCAGTCACGTGGATCAACGATGATCCGACTTATGATTTGGATGAGATCAACATGTTCTTCCATAGGGTGGATTCAGATCAGATTATATATGAAGAAAAAAAGAAGAAATGTAAATTTATCGGTAAATATGTTATGGGTGATGTTCTTGGTGAAGGTAGTTACGGAAAGGTGAAAGAAGTGCTGGACTCAGAGACACTTTGTCGAAGAGCCGTGAAAATCTTAAAAAGGAAGAAACTTCGTAGAATCCCAAATGGAGAGCTTAACGTTCAACGGTACGATAAACAAATTTTTAAAATTTTTTTTATATTTTTATATTTATATAAAATTTATAATTATTAGATAAAGTAGACAAGATCTTTCTACATATTCTTATTTTGTTCAATTATATGGATATGGTAACTCACATAATTTATGTTATATTGATATTATTATACCCAAACAAAGAAAAAAATTACTCTTATAGTATTTATATTAATCCAATAAAAATGACCATAAAAATTAAAATAATAATAGTATTATTTAAGACAGATAATATAAGAGGATGACAAAAGATAATTCTATATATAAAAATGAGTTAAAAAAATTTTTTTTCGTTTAAAACTTTATTTTCAAATAAATCAAATTTAAACAATTTTTAAATACAAGTAAATTTAATTAATTTCTAACTGAATATTATGCAAATTATTGATAAAAGCTTATTGTCTATGTATACATGAAAATAAAAAAATATAAAATATGATTTCATTATTTAAAGTTAAATTCTCATTTTTTAAAAAATTAAAATTTATATAATTATATAGTTTATATAGTTATGAAAAAGTAATAAGATATTCACATATTTGATGAATTTTCAATTTAAATTATTTCAAAATCTAGTTTTTAAATGAATTAATTTTATTTTGCATTTTTTAAAAATTTATTTTTTTATTATGTAGAACAACTTTTTGTCAATTTAGCTTATCTATTTAATTAGAAATTAATCATATTCATCTATATTTAATAAATTTTCAAATTTGATTTTCTCAAAAATAAAATCTCAGATAAAAAAATGTCTTTTTCAACTCATTTTTCATATAGATTTATGTTATACTTATCTATATAACTCATTTTGAAATATCTTATATATACAACATAAATAAACATCTACATAATTAGAATCTGAAAATATTTTATTATTTATAATTAATAATAAAGCTTTATTATTATTCTTAATATTTATTTAATAAAAATCAAAATTATTTAAATATAAAATTTGATTTTTCTCTTTATAATGTACATAATATTAAAAAAAAAGAAAAAATAAATTATATGGATTTATAAAAGTAAAAATTTTTTTTATGTCATATATTTAATTACTTTCTAGAATTCTAAATGCTATTTATTCACATTCATTAACAGGGAGATAAGACTATTAAGGATATTAAAACATAAGAATGTAATTAACCTTGTAGATGTTTTATATAATGATGAAAAGGAGAAGATGTACCTAGTTATGGAATTTTGTGTATGTGGATTACAGGTAAAGTTTAAAAACCTTACATGGTTTATTTTAGAATGTGTTATGCACATATATCTTTAAATAAATTGATATTTGATCATGTTTAAAGTTTCAGATGCAATTTGTGTAATAATTAATTCAACATTTCTGAATATTTATATTTTAATAAAAATTTATAAACTCCTCATCTTTTGTCGTAACAATATTTAAAAGTGATTTACCTTACATATTTAATATAAGAGTAAAAAAGATAGTTTTAAAACTAGACAATATAAAAAAAAACACAAAAAATATTAATATTTTAATTTAATTATTTTCATATAATATGCTTTTTATAATTTAATATAACAATTTCATATACTTTACAAGAATCTATTTTTATACAAATTTTACAAATAATGAAAACCTGCATGAAATTAACAACAATTAGATTTCTATTTATTAGATTTTTTGCAGGATATGTTGGGAAGTACACCTCTCAAGAAGCTTCCAATTTGGCAAGCACATGACTATTTCTGTCAGTTATTGGATGGTTTGGAATACCTCTACAGTAAAGGGATAGTACATAAAGATATAAAACCAGGGAATTTATTATTAGCTTTAGATGGTACCTTGAAGATTAGCGATTTTGGAGTTGCAGAGGTATATATGATAATATATGATAATTAATGAATTTCTTTTATTTTATTTAATTATAATATAATTTTTTAAGTTAAATATTTAAACTATTAATACAAACTATTAAAGTTTATATTAATAAAAGAAATTATAAAATATTCTGTAATTTTTGATATACTTATTAGGCATTAGACATGTTTTCTGAAGATGATACATGTAAAATGGGACAAGGTTCACCAGCATTTCAGCCTCCTGAAATTGCAAATGGCTGTGAAACATTTTCTGGTTTTAAAGTAGACATATGGAGCAGTGGAGTTACATTGTAAGTATATCTTTTTTTTATAAATTAATTTTATTTTTGTAATTTAAAGAATTATTATAAAAAATTTATTTTACAAATTGAATTTTAATTATTATAAAATAAATATTATAAAATAAAAATTTTGTTATGCATTTTTAATAAAATTATAAATATTTCACAGATACAATATAACTACAGGTCAATATCCTTTTCAAGGCGATAATATTTATAAATTATATGAAAATATTGGAAAAGGTGAATATTCTATACCTGAAGAAGTTGAAGAACCTTTAAAATCTCTTATACAAGGAATGTTACAAAAAGATGCAGATAAAAGGTTTACTTTGCAACAAGTTAAAAAACATCCATGGACTATATGCAGGCATCCTAAAACACAAGAAGAAGTACCCATACCTCCTCTTAAAGGGCATAAATGGCATAGTATGACCGTACTACCGTACCTGATGGAGTATCATTACGGAAGTGACGACAATCCTATGTATTATACTGAACATCAACTAAATGGTATGTTTGTTTTATATTACTCTGCATTATGTTATGTGTTATTATATTTATGTATTAAAGCTTAAATTTTTGTTGCTATAATATTTATATCAATTTGTATATTCACACCTAACAGAAAGGTAAGATAAACTTGCATGCACAAAAACACTAATTAAAAAAATATTATATATATTATAAAATATATATATATATATTAATATATATTAATATATAAAATATTATATATATAAAAAATATATATATATAAATATTATATATATTATAAAATATAAATAAATCATATATTATTTGTGGCTTAGAGAAGATGTTATAGAGGATGGGTTATAGAGGATGTTAATGTATTTGTCAAAATATTTTTGAAGAATTGATTCTAAAGGCTAAAGCAAGTACATAAGTTGATATAAATAAATATTGAAATTTATTTTTTAAATTATAAGGAAATAAATTACATTAGATAAAATAAGACAGACAGAATAAGATGGCGATGTAACAGAAATAAAGTTATCTCATTCTATTTTTATTTCGTTCATTAATGCAAATTTAAATTGCTTATAACTTAATAAATAAATCTTAATCTACATTTTTATATATCATTTTTTGTATTTGTTTGTTTTGTTTGTTTTGCCTTTGAAATCAACTCTTCAAAGATATTCCATCAATATATTAATATTCTATATTATAGCTCAGAAGCAGTATTTTTAAAGTGGTTTGATAATTAAATTATTTTGCAATTAAATTAATAATCTTATCTATTAAAGTCATTTTATAATTGTATTTTAATAAAATTATCATTGATATTTGTATTTTATTTATTTATAAAAATTAAATTATATAATTTGTATAAATTATTTTAAGTAAAGATAATAAAAATTATTATTAAAAATTTGTTAAATATGTTAAAAAACCTTCTTTTTTAATATATTATTAGAAAAAAGATATCATTGAAGAAAAAATATATTATATTATTTATATTACAGTATAAATTTAATTATAATTAAAGTAAATAAACACTTGAATAAAATACAGCTTTTGCTTTTCAGATTCTAAACGGAATAGTGAACAATCTTTTTCAAATCGACTACTAGTATTCTTATCAAAGACATGCACCATTCTGTAACAATGACACGTTTATATCTACCTATGATGTTGCGAGCTGACAAAAACGGGTACTCTCTATATAGTGTATACCCAGTTTTACCTTTCTCCTTTCTTCCTTTCTACATTTTATAACACACATCTAAATTTATATTAATTATGGTATTGAAATTTTTAACTCATTAATATTTAGAATAGCCCTCTGTTATTAGCTTCTGCAATGTGTCATGCATATTTTAAATTATGTGTAGTAATATTATTGCAAAAACAGTCTTGTTTTTTATATTGCACAATAGATTATAAAATTATTATATTATTTATACATAAAATAGAATTAACCCTTATAATATAAATTTATAAACAAATTTTAAATAAATTCATTTTTTTGTTCAGAAGAAAAACGGCTTCAAGAAATGGATAAAATTAGTGAAGACCAAAAAAGTACTTGGAATAGTCACAACAACAAACAAAATTCACATCAGAGTAAACGGAGATGGCGCAAACCAATTTCATGTATTAATGTTAAGAAATTTCCATCTTGTAAGCCATCGTGATTTAACTCATCATACTTATTTTTTATCATACATTTTACTGACTATGTCAGGTATAAAGTTTCTCTGCAACGGAGATGACTGAAAATTTAATAAATATTAAAATATGCTAGAATAACTATCTAGCTACAGCTCGAATTGAGTATAAATTTAAACTAATTCAAAAACATTAAATGTAAACATTTGTGATATTAATATTAAATAGTCGTAGTAGATAATTCATTATGATTTATTAATTATGAGGTTAATAACTTGACATCCAAATAAAGTGATTTTCTTTCACGTGCCATAATGAAGTTACAATTATTAAAGTATATGTTATTAAGTGTTCTTTTTTCTTTTCTCTCTTTTTTATCAACTTAAATGATAAAAAGATTGAAAAAGTAATACAAAAAAATCATCAAATTATTTTGAATTCTATTTTTTAATCATCATGCTTTGCTCTATTACTCTTGTTTTATGAATTAAAAAAAAACATGTTACTTTGAACAAAATTTGTGTGAGCTATTTTACTAACTTTGACGCTATTAAAATTTATATTTTTTATTCTTTTAGTAAAGCATAAATTTTTGTTTATTAAATAGATTTATTTATATAATACATTAACAAACTATTTCTAATATAAAAACTTTATGGTTGATGTTATGATGGAGGATAAAATAATTCAAACATACAAATATATATAAACAGAAACATATTAAATATGTCACAAATATTATTTTAGATTGACAAAAAACTTTCCTCCAATATATGTACATGTTAAAAATATTTTATATATAATTGTTATTTTAGAAAATATCTGTGTTTGTAGACTGCATATATATGATAGTATTATCATCGTAAGATGACTTGTAAACACTTAATGCAATTCTTGTAACATGACTTAATATAAAACAAACATCGATTCTTCTATATACAAGAATTTAAGAATTGTTTCACATATAAATACTTATAATAGATATTATCAAAGCGTACTTGAATATCATTAAGGATAAATACAATGTATTGTTGATCTGTATGTTTACTTTTAAATTTCATATTAAATGTTTTGTATTCATGCTTTAATATTACACCAAATATTGTCAAAATTGGGTGTGATAAATTTAGCATGTAATAAATCTTTATACAGGAGCACATTATACACATACATATTTCAAGTATAAATTGTAAATCTACCAATTAAAAGATATAACCAATTCAAGACATATGTATCTATTATATATCTGATATGCTTCCACAAAAGAATAATTTATTTCGTAAAAGATATATTAACAAAAATTTTGTCACATTAATAAAAAATATTTTTTTTAAATAAGCGAAAATCAATAATATTGATGTTTTTTTAAATATCGTCTGCGCAATTTATACAAAGATAAAATCATAATGAATTGTTAAATGTAAATTTGAAGTTATAGAGAGAACATGAATATAAATTATCCTCTCTCTCATTATCTTTCCTTGATGGAATTAAGGTGCCTAAATACTGCCAAGTACTGAAAGCACATAAAAATAATTATATCTTTTGTGATTGTACATATTATAAACAAGAAAAAATTATATGTAATTATATTTAGTTACATGAAGAATGAACAAAGATGATAATTAAGAAGTAGAAGTTTATATCAAATTTATGTGATAATGTAATTTTGTTTTTTTGTTCAAACATTTTTTTTAAAGGAAAATTTATTATATGTTATTTTGAAAAAACATACAGGATATTAAGAAATATATAATAATAACTTTATGGTGAAAATATTCACTAATAATAACATCAAGTTAATTATTTTATTGATTAACTTTGATTATTTCGTTATTTTATTTGTACCTTTCAAATTTAGAAATGTGCAAAATAAAATTAACAAAATTAGTAGATTTAACATAAATCAAAAATATATACAAAAAAAATATGTGCGTAATATTTTTATATACCATAAGTATATTGTGTTTCTCAATATTTTTTCATGAATATATAGTGATATTTAAATTAAAATTATTATATTTTAGTACTACAATTTAAAATTTTTTGCTTAATGTTAATTCGAAATATTAATTAAAAGAAAAGAAAATTATTCAAAGTAATACAATAATTGTTCAATTGATTTATTCAAATAATATATTATAAAATTCAAATTATTTAAAATAATTTTTATAACAAATATAATTTATTATTATTTATCATTTTAAATTGTTAATATTTTTTATAATAAATAAGTAGAATTCAAATAAAATAAAGATTTAAATTAAAATAATAAAAATATGACATACGCACAGTGGAATAAAATTGATAAAAAATCTAAATTGCATCATTATAATTAAATATATTCTGTATATTTAAAAATTTATCTGTATAATAATTAAAAATTATTGCACAGAATTATACATATTAATGTAATTAGCTTGTAATTTTAAATTGTAATATAATCGCATTTGTATTAAAATGATGTGAAAACAAAATAACAGTAATATCAAATAAGCAAATTGTATGCTTCATTTTTAATATTAAATTAAGTAAATGTTATATAATAATTATAAAAAATAATTTTTTTATTATAATATTCTAGATTTTATTTAATTTTTATACATATATTGCTTACAATCATAAATTCATTACTATAATATATATTAATATATATATATATATATACATAAATGTAAAAAATCATTATTATTATAGTGATGTTCTAAAAGTTTCATCATTTACTAGAAATGATTCATATTTATAAAATTATATGTTTATATAATTTATAAATTTATAGAATTTATAGTATTTATCAAATATAACAAAAAATTTAATAGCAATAGATTTTTTCATATAAATAATTAAATTATATAAGATAATTTAGAATTACTGTTTTAAATAATTTGAAATTATAATAGCCAGAATAAAAATTATTTAATATAAAAATAATCATCATATAATCATATCGAATTTCTTAGATTCTTAGATAAAATTGCTTAAGAAATGTTATTTCTGTTTTCTTATGGCCATATTTTATATCGAAATATTGAATACCAGCATCAATAGAATCATTCTTGAACGGTTTCTATAACAATAACAATGTTAATAACAAACATCATATTAAGACAAATATAATAATAATATTAGTATCAAGTAATCATTATATAAAGCAATTATTACAATTATTACAATAAGAATTATAATAACAAAAAATATTAAAATAAGCATAATTTAAATATACAATACATAAAATATACAATATATAAAATATATAAAAAATAAATATCATGGCCATCATACTGTAATTCTATATCTCTCGACTATTGAAAATTTATAAAAATGATAAGTTAAGATTTAAAAAAAATTTTTATCGTAAAAATGACTTTGACAGATTTTTAAGGTCAAAATTTTTTTTATTGTATCAATATTTATTGTAAGAAAAAAAACACAAACGAATCATTCTTTTAAAAAACAAATCTGAAGTTTTGTAAACTATTTTATTAAATATTTTTATATTTTTATTGAATTATTACAATCTAAATAATATGCAATTAAAATATGTGAAAACTTATATAATGATAATATGAAGAAATATCAATTCATTACAATTCATTAATTAAATCAATAATTAAATTAATAATTTCAGATCAATTTTGATTAGAAATTAATATTATATCATCCTAATGCACATCAGAAATCACAATGAAAAAGAAACAATACTAAAAAAAAAATCATTATTGCTCGATGACAGCTCAGTGAATAGAAAAAAATCGTATATGTGTTATATTCAGTTAATCGCATATAACAATAATTTTTGTTGGTGAATTACACAAGTTGAAACAGTTGAAACATATTTTAAACTACGCTTTTTAAAATATGTATTATTTTCAAAATCAACAGAATGATAAAATTGGGACGTTTTGCTTTCAATTTATTATTTACTTTAATTTAATTTATTTAAGGAAAAATCATTGAGATTTATAATATTTGAACTAACTTTTTAAAATTTAAATGAATTGCGATATTGTATATAACTATATTTGATGATATGAACGATTTTATATAACTATATACGATGATATAGATAATATTATGTTTCTAATTTATCAGTCTTCAAAAAATATTTTAGATTATCAGAAACAAATCTATCCCAAATATGTGATCTTTTTCCTCAGAAATTTTATAGTTAAACTTATATTAGATTTAAGTCAATTCAATATTATAAATCTCAATGATTCCTGCTCAAACATTAAAATATCCTTGCAAAATACTCTTTAACTCAAATACTGTCATTCCTTTAATTCTAGCAATAATAAAAAAAGCGTGGTTATATAATATATAATATAATTCGACTTGTATAATTCATCAGTAAAATCTTGTTAAGTTATGATTATTTAACTGAACATTATGCATATAATTTTTTTCTATTTATCGAGTTGTTATCGATGAGAGCAATGATCTTTTCTTTTCTGATGTGTATTAGAATGATATAATGTGATGATAAAAAATATATAATATTAATTTCTAATCAATAAATTGTTAATTTATGAAATTAATGAAAAGTCAAATTGAATTGATATTTTGTTTAAATTTCGTTTAGACGTAATTGTTTTCTTCATAAAATTTTCAAATATTTCATAAATTAATGAACTAATGTGTAATGTATTTAATTGCATATGTACATTGCAATATCTCAATAAAATTATTGAATAAAGTAATTATGAAACTTTAAATTCATTTTCCAAAAGAATGATTTATTGCGATTTTTATTTCTTGTAACGAGTACTATATAATGCAATATAAAAATTTTGATCTTGAAAATCTATATCAAAAATCATTTTTGTGATAACAATTTTTTATAAATCTTCATTGATGGAGAGATTATAAATTATAGATCATAATCATAGAATCACATTATAGTCATGATATTTCTTTATATATTATTTCTTTATATATCCTATATAAATATTTAATGAAGCAATCATTTATTATTTTAACTAATTTTATTTGTAATATTTTTTTTATATTATAAATGTTAGTATTCGTCTTATTATAAATTATTATTTATTAAAAAACATAATATCACATATTATCATAAAATCAAATATCATATATATCAAGTAAAATAAAATATTATATATTATCCATAAAAAAAAAAACAAAGAAATGATTTTCATATATCCATCTATTTCATAGATTCTATTTACAAAAAGATTGATATGATCATATGATAACCATTTTTATATTAAACAATTTTTAAATTTTAATTTTTAATTTTTAAAAAAGAAATTTATCTAGCTAACATAATTCCGAAGATATTCAAGATAATTATATTAAGTCAAACTATATATATATATATATATTTCAAATCAGAGATGAAACTATTTAACAATATGTATATAGTAAATATATCTAGAAATATGTATATAATAAATTGTAAATCCATAAAATAAATTATTTCAACAATATATGCAAAATTATTAATTCATATATTATATTATTCAGTATATTATAATCAAAATAATTTTTATTTATTATTAATTAATAGAGAATACATAAAATATTCTATATATTCTATATATTTTTCATATATTTTATATAATTTCTTATTAGAATATTATTAATGATATATTTACATATATTGTTTTTGAAATAATTTTACTTTTAAAAAATATTAATTTATAGATTCTATATAATAGATAAACATCATGATAAAATATATATACAATATACATAGAATTACAGTGATTAATAAAATAATAAATGTTATTATGTATATATATATATAATATATATATATATAATAATATGAATATACATTTGTATTACATACAAATACAGAAATAAAAAAAATTTTTTTTAATAAATAAATTATTATAAAATATGTAATATATAATAAATTTTACTAAAAAATTATTGTATTCATTGTTATAAAAATTGTTTGAAAAATATGTCATTAATATCAAATAAATTTATTTTCTTGTAAATTATGACAATAAATTAAAATTGAAAGAAACATTTCTTTGTTTTTTATAGAGATTTAGGTTTTATTTCTAAACAAATATAATAATTATATATTATGCATTTCATATATAATTATCATATTAAATATAAATTAAACTTTCAAAGTTTCTATAAGAAAAAAAGAAAAAGAAAATAATTTAAAATTAATATCATTGTCTATTAATAATATTTAATCTTTTTAATTATCTAATTTAAAACATTAAATTTTATGAAATGTATAAATGAAATATCATAATAAAAATCAATAAAATAAATATCATTTAATAATTACTTTTTTTTTATTAAACTTTGAATAATCATCAATATATTCTTTACATCATATTTTTTTAAAAATATTTTTTAAAATTAACAAATTAAAAATAAGTTATCATTAAGAGGATATAAAAAATATAATTCAAAAAATGATAAATAATATGTTTAAAAAAAAAATATGTTATTTAGAAATATAAAAAAAGAAAAAAAGATCTAATGTTCTTAAATATTTCTTTGATATATATTTGTTATTAGAATTATTTCTAAATTTTTCAACTAATATAAATATGATATATAAAAATATAATAAATATATAAAAATATAATTTAAATTATAATAAATGTATATATTACATTATTTTGTAAATGACATTTAATAATTAATTTCTACAAATAAATACAAATAATTTCAATTTGAAATGTCTCCTATTCTTTCTTAAAAAAAATTCTAATTTTTATTAAATTTACTTGATACATTATATATTCTTAATCTTTTGAATCTAAGAAATATTTTTTAACTTAATTTAACTTTTTATACCAATAAATGTTTTGGAAAAAAAATTTAAATATGATTTTGATTTATTTATGATATATTTAAATAAAAATTGATATTAATTTATGATAAAGATATTGTCTGTTTATTATTGTTATTATTAATTATAAATTATCACTATTATATATTATTATTAAAGTTGATTTAAAGTTTGACATAAGATACAATTTCAAAATGTAAAGATATATAAGAATTTTATTAAATGTAAACATATATTCAAAATTCTAGAGAAATCTAGAATTAAGATTGCTGTTTTGAAAAAATTGACAAAAGAACTAGTATAAGAAATAAATTCATTCCATAATTGTCCAGATAAGATTCTAAATTTTAAGTATATGACATCACATTTTTATTTGATAATACTAAGCTAAGTTTTAAAGAAGAGAAGAGTAACATTATATGATTGCTATACGCTTATGCATATATATATATATAGCTATATGCTTATGCATATACATTTTTATTCGATATTAAATTGTGATTTTTATAATCATGTCATTAAATATTACAATTTTTGTCGTTATTATATTGTAATAGCATTGAATTTATTATTATATATTGTATGATGACAATGAAAATTTTGATATTTATTGTTACATGAAAACATACCTTAATGCGTGGACATGTAGCAATGCATTATGTTAATCTCTTCTCAATTAAGTTTTTCCTTTACTACAAATGAGAATGTGATATCATGAATTGAAAATTTATAATAACCGTAGCTTACTCATATTATAGATTGTAGACAAATAATTTTATAAAAGGAATATTGTTTGTAATTGCACAATGCAATGATATTAGAGAGAGAATGGAAATAGAAGTAATGTGATGTCATTTTTTCAAAAGGAAGTTTTTACGATAGGTTGTTTGAAATCGGATTATCAAATTTATAGAATTTGATATCATATTTTAATTGAAAATAATAGAGAGCGAAAAACTAATTGAGAATTACTATTATATGAAAATATATGTATGTACGATAAATATAAGAGTACATTATGCAGCAATGCAATAATTTTTTGTAATTTCGTATAAACATTTTTTTGTTTTGATGTTTTAAAAATGTAATATGAATAATGAAGAAATAAAACCAAGAAAAAGAAAACCTATATGAACTTAAATATATATAATATTTATTATCATAAAATAATTTTTGTTTATTTTCTTTGAAGATATTTTATTAACACATATATATTTTATCAAATCATATAAAATATATGTAAGGATTATTACATATCAAATTGATAATTTTTTGACTCCGATATCTTGAATTTTGTTCAATTTAAAATATAATATAATTCATATTAAATTAGGGAACTTTAAATCATCATTTTGTTGGTTTTATATTTATTTAAAAATTATAGGTTTTTAAATTTTACGATTTTTATAAATTTTTATAAAATTACATTTGAATTTTCAACTCGAGAATGTATATATTCATTGTATTGAATTTATTTTTTTTCATTTTAATAAAGTGAAAAAATATATCATTCTATTTTTTTTTTTAAATTTTTTTAACATTATTGCTCAATTGTTCTCTTTATGATTTGTCGCTATCTGTCTTTCGATCTTTATGTTTTATCTTTTTTCTTCGAGAACAAAGAAACTCTGAATACTTAATCTGTAAAAAATAACAAATTAATCGCAAGCAATAATATTTTTTCGGCTTAATAATATATACAATTTCTTTAAAGAAGAAAGAAGTATTCAAAACACAAAACAAATATATTGTTATTATTTCAAAAAATTTTTTTTAATTGAAACTAATATTTAATTGTTGATAAATAATAATTTAATAATAATAATTTAAAAAATAATTTAATAAATAAAATTTTTAAAATTTAAAAAAAATCAGTTTTTTTTATGCGTTATTTTAAATAAAATTATAAAATTTAAAATAAAATTCATCAAAACTTTAAATATTGTTAATCCTTTAGTGATAATCAAAGAAATAAAATACAATGCCGATTTAAATATTAATAAATAGATATTTTCTCCTTTACATCAATAATTTCAATGACTAAAGTTGGATCAGGAATATATCTATTTTATCAAATCTATGTTATCAAAATTTTTAATCTTCGTATAAAACATTTGTTATTAATGAATTTGTAATATTATATCAATATATTCTAAAAAACTTTAAAATAATAATTATTAAAAAAGAAAGTAAACATATTTATTTTAATGTATCTATAATAAAATAAGTACTTATATTTATATTTTTTTAAAAAATAATAATTTGAAAATTATATTGATATAAAAAGATTATTGATATAAAAAGATTAAATATTTATCTTACCTGAGTTATTATTTATGAAATTTAAATTTTTCAAAATGAAAATAAAATTGCCAAAAAATCATTGAAGAAAGAGAATAGATCATAAATAAGAATGAATTTATAATAATATTTATTTATATTTATAATAATATTAAAGCATTCTGATAGATGGCATAGCAATCGTGTTACTTTCCTTTCAGTTAGCTTTTTCTAATAGATTCTTTCCCTTGATTACTTCTATTCATAATATAATGTTCTGCACACAGTAACCGATCAGATCTATTCGGATTAAAATTTTTAAATATTATACCAAAATTTTTAAATATGATCATATTCGATTAATATTGCATAATAAGATTTAAATACATTAAAACTGTATTATTAATTAATTTATTATAATTGAAATTGATATAATTGTAATTAATATTAAATATAAAATATTAACTATGAAATATAAAATATAAAATCTTAGATATAAAATATCTTGCATAATTTAAAATGCTTTGAAAAATTGAGAAAAGAAAAAATAATTCATCAAAATGATTGCGCGGATTTTTAGATTTTTAAATATCATCGATTTTGAGAAATGATACTTATGATGAATCTTTCTTTGGAATAATATACTGTATTTTCTATTACTTTTTCTATTACTTTATTTTTTCTATTACTTATTATAGAATCGTTATATCTAATAGAAATGCTTACGATTAAATTAAAACAAACTTATATTACAATATATTTTTATATCTTTTAATAAACGATTTATAAAAATTACAATTTTGATATTAGAAATCCTTGGGATCAAAATTTATGTGAATATAAAATTATGATATTTTATAAATAATTTTATATATTATTACAATTTTAATGATTTTATTTTAATGATTTTATATATTTATAATTTGTTTAATTAGGAGAACTTGTAAACAAATTTGAATACGATTATCATCCTGTTAGATGACTATCACTTGACAATTGATAGTATTATTAAATGTCAATAAAAATAATAATAATAGAATAATTGATATTGATTTCAGTATCTTTTGTTTATGAATGATAACTACGCGATAAAATTAAAATTTTTATTAAAGTTTAATAAATTAATATATATATATTTATATTTATATTCAGAAAACAATTTAATTAAACAATTTAAAATGAATTTGAATAATGATTTTTATCACTCAATCCGTATTGTTAAAGAAATAAAATTTACAGCAGTTCACAAACTTATGATAGTAAAAATTGATTATTAAATAGAATATTATTAAAATTATTTTTTGGACATCATATTCTTGTAATTTTTTAAATAAATATTCGCAAATTTTTGTATTCTAATAGTTTTTTAAATAAATAAATAAATATTCAAAAAATCATAAAAAAATATTTATTTTAATCTTTTTTGAAAATCGTGTATTAATATTTGATTCAATTATTAAATAAATTTAATAATATAAAAAACAGAAAATATTTTGAAGAACTTATTATAAGATTAAAATATTTATTATAACAATTATAATTTAATAATGACTGTTTTTTTAGTTTAGTTTTTTTGAATTAAATGGCAATTTAAATAAAAAATCAAATATTTAAATATATGTATATTTGATATATA
>NW_006263351.1:2277450-2279354 GCF_000469605.1 Apis dorsata | reverse complement strand
GTATTATATGTATATATATGTATATATATATATAAAACATATATAAAAAATTTACTTATATTTTATAAAAAAAATTAATTTTTATTTTATTCTTATAATTTTTATATAATACAATTTTAAATAGTATTTACAAATATTGGAAATTATAATTTCAAAAAAAAAATGATTTATTTACAATTATTTACAATTATTGAGTGTAAAATAAAATAATTTTGATAAATAATATGTTATATATAAGATTAGAAAGAAGAGAATTTGGAGAAATTAAGTAGATTATAAACTATATCTTTAACATTTATTAGCTCATGATGAATAAAAATATAAATTAACTGTTAACTTTTTTAATTCAGCAAAATATATTTTGGATATAATTGTATTTAATGCGTCATTGTTGTGCAATTTTTTATACATGTTTTTATACTTATTAAATAATTTATTAAAAAATTATTTACAAAAGAAATATGTAACTTGTTTCACATAGCTACTTGTAATATATCTCTAATAAAGTATCCAGCATTTTAAATTACCTTTTCTTACAAATAATAATGTTACATTTTCTTTTTTATTTTTGCTTTAATTTGATTCATATATTTCTATATATATATATCGTATCAATCTAAAATAACAATGTCATACAATGAAAATCATATAATAAATTATAATAACTATTATAACTAATATATTATATATTATAATATATTAATATATAATTATATTATATAATATATTATAATATAATATATTATTATATATAATAAGACATAATAATTTGTCTCAAATATATAGATATTAAAATAATATGTATAAGAATGATTATAATTGTTCCGTAAAAATTTGATATAAAATACAAAATAAAAAATATATTTAGGAACTTTATGTTATTCTTATAAAAGTGGAATTATGAAATTATGAAAATAAGTGAATTTCAATATAACAAAAAATAATAAAAAAATAATAAAATAATAATATAACAAAAAATAATGACACGAAAACAAATATTACAAATATAATAAATCGTAATGATTTTTTCACATATATATATGAAGATAAAAAAAAAATTTAAAAGGAACAATGAATTAATTGTTTACAAAACAAGTATTAATTAAATTAATAATTAATTAAAAATTAAAAATTAATAAAAACAATATTAATCGAAAATATCACATCAGAAATCAAACAAACAAATAATGATAAGCAAAATAAAGAAATATAAATTAGATTAGTTAAATTATAGTTTTAAACTATATATTTTTTTCATTATACTTCTAATTTCATCAATATAATTTTTAATTATAATAAGGTTAAAAATGCTTTTTTTAATTTAACAATTCTTTTTTTTTTTCTAATTATTTTATTATTGATTGTTTCAATAATTATTTCAATGATTATTTTATATCATTTATTTATATCATTATAGAATATACATTAAATATATGATATCCTATGATCACAGCAACTTACTGGGGAATATCTATGTAACAATCACTAGAATATAAAATATTTTTTATCAAATTTATTTAAATATTATATTTTTATTCATTAAATAAAAAAAAAATAGAAATCATTGTATTTTTTATTATTTATATACAATATATAGATACTTGTTTGTATTATTCTATTCACAGATAAATTTAATTCATTTGAAAAGTGAAAATCAACCTAATTTCTATATTACATATATATATATATATATATATATATCTGAATGATAAATATTGTACCAAACATTGTGTCACAGCTGATTGTGAAAGAAAAATGTAAACAAAAACATAAAATTCATCATTAAAAAAAAATTTATATCGAAAAAATATTTATTTGTTTAATTTAATGTAACATCAAATGGCTGGCGAAAAAAATATTCTTAGTTTACGATTTAATCAAGATCAAGGTAATTATTATTCTTA
>NW_006263351.1:2275567-2276904 GCF_000469605.1 Apis dorsata | reverse complement strand
CGTTTGAAAACTAAAAATTTTAAAATTAAAATATTTATATTTTATCAGAAATATAAATATATATAAAACACAAAAACAAAATAAAATAGTGAAACAAAAATTTATTTTATTTGTATTAATAATATAGTTATATTATTATTTATATTATATATTATTTATTATTATATATTAATATTTGATTATTGATTTTCTGTTTAATTATTAAAATTTTAAATAACAATAGTTTTAATTATAATTTTTATTATTTCTTAAATTATTTTTATTATTTGATAATAATTTTTTAATTTATATTCTTATTTTTAATTTATATTCTTTTAGGATGTTTCACATGTTGTATGGAATCTGGTCTTAGAGTATACAATGTAGAACCATTAGTGGAAAAAGCTCATTTGGAAAATGATATAATGGGAAGTATAGCTATTGCAGAAATGCTTTGGAGAACAAACATCATTGCTATAGTAGGTGGTGGTACAAGACCAAAGTTTGCAGAAAATACAGTACTTATTTATGATGATTTATCTAAAAAATTTATAATGGAAGTTACATTTACCAGTCCTATTAAAGCTATACGATTACGTAGAGATAAGTAAGTTCATTAATGATATCAATTTCTATTTTAGTTAATATAATAGTCAATATAAATATTTCATTTATGTAAGAATAATTTTACAAAACAGAATGATAGTAGCACTTCAACGAGAAATACATGTTTTCTCATTTCCTATGCCTACACGAAGATTATTGACTTTAGAAACCAGAGATAATCCAATGGGATTAATTGAAGTTGCTACATTAGCTACTGCACAAAAACAACTTCTTGCTTTCCCTGGCCATAAACAGGGTAGTGTACAATTAATTGATCTTGGTGCTACAGAAGCAGGAAGTTCTAGTGCTCCTGCAACTCTTGCAGCACATCAAGTATGTTTTATAAGATATGTTATATATAAGATAAATAAAAACTTAAATAATTTTATAAAGATTTTATAATTAATTATAATTAATTATAAAGATAATTTTTATAAAGTTTACATAAAGACTTAAATAATTAAATGACTAAATATGGATTACTATGATTTAATATTTCTTTCTATGTATAAACATTTTTTTTTATATATATTATTAGGGTGCATTAGCTTGTCTTGCAGTTAATAGTAGTGGAACAATGATAGCAACTGCTTCCACTCAAGGTACATTAGTTAGAGTATGGGATAGCATACGTAGACACTTGTTAGTGGAATTGAGAAGAGGTGCTGATCCTGCAACACTTTATTGGTAAATATTATTATATACATATATATTATATATAATATTAAATATTATTATATATGTTTTATATA
>NW_006263351.1:2273584-2275237 GCF_000469605.1 Apis dorsata | reverse complement strand
ATATATGTAATAAAAAAAATATAATATAAATAATTTAAATAAAATTTTAATACTTAAATAATAATATTTAATAAATATATATAAATAAATAAATATTATAAATAAATTATAAACAAATGAATTTTATATAAAAATATTTTATTTTTATATTACAATCTTGAATTATAATTTTAAATTATCATATTTCAGCATTACATTTAGTAGAGATTCGGAATTCTTATGTGCTTCTAGTGATAAAGGAACAGTACACATATTTGCATTAAAAGACACACAATTAAATCGCAGATCCACGTATGTAAATATAGTATAAATTTTTATAAATTCTAATGATTAATGATTGATTTATTCATAGTTTTTCAAAAATGGGATTTTTGGGAAATTACGTTGAAAGTCAATGGGCATTGGCTACATTCACAGTACCACCAGAATGTGCTTGCGTATGTGCATTTGGTACAAGAAGTTCTGTCATAGGTATAAAAAAATATATCTATTATTATATTAAAATTATTTATAATAATGTATTTGATTCTAATTTTTTATTTTATTTATTTTTAGCAATTTGTATGGATGGAACATTTCATAAATATGTTTTTACTGCCGATGGAAATTGTAACCGTGAAGCATTTGATGTCTTCCTAGATGTTTGTGATCATGATGACTTTTAACATGAACTGTATATTACATTTAGAACATGTTTTAGAATATCTGTAGGAAAGTTTCCAGTCATTTTAAATAAGAAACTTCTTGCTGCAATATCTGTATTGTAAATAATTAGGAAAATAATTATAAGAAGAGTACAAGTCACTACATTTATTGATTTCTCAATAACATATTGAATGTTCTTCAGTCTATTTTATATACATTAACATTTTAGTAACATATGTTTAAGACATAATAAAAATTAATTTTATATCTTTAACTTGTTTTTTCTTAGTAAAAATTGTAGCTCTGCAAATATACATATTCTTATTTATATTTCTTTGCTATTTTTGTAAGTTTTACTATGGGATTGTGCCACTTGTTCTCGAATTCTTTCTGGAATTTTTATTTTATATATAAAAAATAAAAATATATTTTTATAATTAATAAACAAAATTTTATACATACTATATGGCTCTGGATTAATCATAGGACTTATCATTGTAAAATAACAAAATATTCCTATAGTTCCTACAAATGTACCTATAAATGCTGCATATCTCCATCCTGTTAATCGCTAAAAAATAAATTGATTAAAATTTATCTTTCATTTCATACTTACGAATCGCAATTTGCATTAAGAATAATTTGCATTTTATTTACAATAAGAATAAAATATTATTCATGTTTATTATTTTTATATTGTAAAAATAACCAAGATGTTATTAGATTATATTCAATTTAAACAAATTATATCTTATTTTTTATAATGTTATTTTCTAAATAAATGTTTTCTAAATAATGTTATTTTCTAACATAAATGGCAAAATTAAAATATTTAATTCAAAATTTTTTCAAAAGAAATTTAATGATAAATACCATTATTTTTTTTACAATAGCTTCAAATTATATTACATTAATACGCCACTAGATGGCTAGATTAAATATTCCTTTCTCACTAGTGGTCGAAAATTTATTAATTTCTTTATATATGAGAAATAAAAATTTAACAGC
>NW_006263351.1:2269071-2273347 GCF_000469605.1 Apis dorsata | reverse complement strand
GAAGATTAGCATGGCCCCTGCGCAAGGATGACACGCAAAATCGTGAAGCGTTCCACATTTTTTGTTTTATATTTACGTAAAAAATATAATTTAATATTTAAATGTTTAAATGAAATATAAATCTATTTTCTCGTAACTTAAAAGAATTATAAAATATTATTTAAAAAAAATAAATAAATGAAATATATATAAATTTTTAATATATACTTTAATTATTTAGATTAATTATAATTTTTTAAAAGTAGAAATAAGTAAATAGGAAAAACATAACAAATTTTTTTTAAAGAAATAAAAATTTTTAGTATATTAATATACTACTTGATTTTTATTATATATTTAATTTTTTAATACAAATTACTTTTTTTTATATTTTCAATTTATTTAATTTTTATTTATTTATAAATATATTTATTATTTATTTTTATATTTAACATATTCTATTACTTCATATTATTATTAACATATTAAATAAAAATTTTCTTAATGTATGTACATTTAAATATTTCAAATGTGAATAAGAAAAATTTCATTTTGTATATATGTTTTTTAGTTTATTTTTTATATAATATATTTATATGAAGTAAATAAAAAATTTAAGATCCGATTCTAAAAATTAAAACAAATATATGGATCTATATATAAAAATCATCAGTTTTTTTTTAAACATAAAGAATTTAATTTTAACATTAAATGAAATAGAGATAAAAAAATCATGTCTCATCGTGATTGATTGTTGTCTAATTTTATTTAATGCAAAAATAAATTGTTTATAATTTGAAAAATAAATTTCATTGGATATACTATTACATATCAAAAATTTATGTCTTCATTTGTTTTAATCTTTAGAATTATATTTTAAATTTTTTATTTATTCGAAATTTTTTTAAATAAATATTGATAACTATTTCATCAAATTATGTTAAAAAGATGGTTTTATTAAACAAAAAAAATCCGCTCATGTTACGATTTCATCGTAATCAATTTAATTTTATGTAATATTTAACATATAACAATAAAAGAAATCTTATAGCAAAAAGAAAAAATATTATTAATAAAATATTTATAAGTTATATTAAACAGTAATTTAAAAACTAATTTAAATACATATATAGTCTGTTTTTTAAGTACCGGTTGTATCATATGTAAATGATTTATAATTTAAATACAAAATGAAGATACAATGGTTATCAAATTTTATATTAGCCGGTATTATTAGATTTTTATTAATGAATTCTGAATATCAAAAAATCATTAGTGATCGTGTGGAAGTTTCTACTGCATTGAATTCTTGGAAGAGAGGTTAGAATAAATGTCAAATATATTTAATATTAAGATTGAGAGAATTTTTATTGTGAATTTTTATTATTTTTATTATAAATTACATAGATTATATATATATATATATATATATGTGTGTATATTCATATTATATCATATATTATATCATATTATATCATATATTTATATTTATGATAACAATTATTATTCTTTTAATTAATTTTTAGTAACTGAAGGAATCTATTTATATAACTTTGGCATTGATCCTTATATGGGAGATTTATTTCATGAAACACCCATTGGACTATATGTTTTTAATTTCATACAACAACATTTATCACAGTCAATATTATTTTGTTTATTTGTGTTCACTGATTTATTAACAGCATTATTTCTTGGACTTACAGCAAAACAGTATGCAACTGAATTGGTTAGTTAAATTTCAATATTATCAAATATTTAAAATATGATTTTTATTTTATTGGAATTATATTTTAATTCTAGGTTTTTAAAAAAAAGGAAAAAGAAAAATTATGTAATGAAAAAACAGAAAGCCATAATAATGCTTCAATAGTATATACTTCAATAATGTATGTCTCAGCAGGATATCTATTTAATCCATATATAATACTTAATTGTGTAGGACATACAACAACAGTATTTACAAATTTATTATATTCCATAGCATTAATTTCAATGACAAAATCTTCTATATTTTGGAGTTGTTTATCAATTTCTTTATTAACATTACAAGGACTTTATCCTATTTCACTTATAGTACCAGCAATTATTTATATTGCTCGTTCTGATAGTATAAAACAAAAAAGAAATATTTTTAATTTTATTATAGTATTTATAAGCACATTAATTGGTCTATTTTATATTTCCTATTATATTATGGGAAATTGGTCATTTATTTGGAATACATTTGGCTTTATTTTAACAGTTCCTGATTTACGTCCAAATATTGGACTATATTGGTACTTTTTTACAGAAGTATTTGAGCATTTTAGATGGCTTTTCATTGCTTCTTTTCAAATAAATGTCAGTTTACTATATATAGTACCATTAGCATTGAGGTTACGACATGATCCAATGTTACTAGCATTTTCTTACTTAGCAGTTATTGCTATATTTAAATCGTATCCTTGTATAGGAGATGTTGGATTTTATATGTCACTTTTACCACTTTGGAAACATTTATTTCAATGTAAGTATATTGCTTATTTAAATATAAAATATTACAATATTTGTAAAAATGATTTTTTTTTTACAGATACGCAACAAGGATTTATTGTAGGTTGTTTTATGCTATTTTGCACAATTTTTGCACCTACTGTTTGGTATCAATGGATTTATTCCAGATCAGCTAATGCAAACTTTTACTTTGGAGTTACATTAGCATTTGCTATAGCACAAATTTTTTTAGTAACAGATATTCTTTTCGCAAGTGTAAAACATGAATTTGCTATGCGTCATGGTATTAATAAGGACATTAATGGAAGTAATACAAAGCTTCTTTTAGAATAAAATTGTATTTTAAAAAATTTGATATTAAAATTATTAATTGAAATTTTATAAATGTGGTTTTCAACTTGTTAACCAAATCATTTCTAAATAAAAAACTCTTTTTATCATAGAAATACAAATGAATTAATTTTAATCCCATCAAATTGATTTTATATTGTCAATATAAATATAATATATGTCTTAAAGATATATAATATAATAATAATGATGAATATTAATCATAATGAAATGATTAATTATTAAATGATTAATTATATTTAAAGATATTCATAAATGAAGTAATAAGTTAATTTGTTTTCATCAGATTACAAATTAAATGTTCATATAAATTATTATATTTTAAAAAAAATTTAATGTTTAATAGTAAAATGATAATATAATTTTAAAAAATTTTTAAAAATTATATTACATTATAATTTTAAATAATGATAATATAATTTAAAAAAAAGTAAAAATTTATTTATTTATTTATATTTATTTTAATTTGAATATTTTAATTATGTAATTTGTATTAAAGATATAAGCAATTAGGCCTGAACCTGCTAATTAACTTCCTTCTCATTGATTAATTTCCTCATTTTAATAAACTTAAAATATATTGTAAAGATTATTATTTTAAACATTATTTAAGTTTTTCCTTTATGCATAACTTAAAGATAATAAAGATTGGTTTTAATTTTCAAATTATTCGCAAAAAACTTTTGGGATTATATTGAATTCTATCTACACATATGCATTCGTAAAATACATGTAACAATATGCGATTATCACTTCTTAACTCTTTGTATAAACACAATATAAAAAATAAATATCATTATCTATTCATGACGAGTTTAAACATTCGAATTTTTCTGAATGATTCATGGATTGCAAAAATAGAATATAAAATAATTATTGAAGAAATATTAAATAATTAAGGAATTATATATATATATAAATCATAAAAAAAATTTTGAAAAAGATCTTGTTCAAATCCATAAGTAAGGAGATTTTCGATAAATTTACTCGTTATGTACATACAGCTGCCTAAATTGCAGTAAAACATATATATATATTATCACGAATATACATATATAAAAACAAAATTTAATAGTTAGAGTATTTGATTATATTATTTTTCACAGTTTTTTGTAAAAATTAAAATTGATCGCTTTAGAAAAAAATATTTAAAAATAAAGTGCTTTACAATATATTTCATTAAAAAATTTATTAAAATCATATAATAAAGGAAAAATTAATTAGCAGATTGACTTAATATTTAAATAATTTATTTATTTATTATACATTTATATAGTAATATAAAATAATATAATATAAAATATAATAAAATAATATAAAATATAAAAATTTAAATAAAAAAAGGATAATTATTCGAAATAGGGGATCATTGATTTTTAAATATTCATATCATTGATTTTGATTTTTAAATATATTAAAAGATTTTAAAGAATTTTTTTCTTTACATATT
>NW_006263351.1:2264163-2268589 GCF_000469605.1 Apis dorsata | reverse complement strand
TTATATATACATATACATATTTTTTATTATATATTCATACTATATATATACTATATATAGAATATTTACAATTTCAAAATTGCAAAAATTTGCAAAAATTATTTTTTTTCGATTAAATTGTAAAATTTAATCGAAAAATGAAATTTTATTTTAAAAATAAATAATCATTTTTTTTTCAATCGCAGATGTAAAATAATGATAAAATTCGCAATAGATATTTATTTTGAATAAAAATAAATATGAAAAAAATAAGGCCAATTTATTCCTAGAATCTTAATAAAATAAGAAAAATCATCAATATTCAATATGTAATAAAAATGAAAATTAATAAAAATAAATATGAATAAAAGAATTCAAAAAATTCAATAAATATTTCAGTTATGTTAAATATAACAAAACTATTGTATTTAGAACATAATAAAAAATAACGTATTTATTGTATTTGATTTTCCAAACCATTAGTAAAAAATTAAATCAATTTTATTAACAATTGAAAATATAATATTCATTAATTGAATATTATAGAATAAATATTCTAATTGAGAAGATCATAAGATGCAAAAAAGAAAATAGAAATAAATAAAAATTAAGAGCGATCTTATATAGTTATACGTTTTATGTAGTTAAATGTTAAATGATGAGAAAAAAATTAAGCGACAAATTGACCGAAGACATTTTTATTGATAATAAGTAATAATTTAATGTTTCATTAATAAAATTTTTAATAATATTAAATAATTTTACTAATGTATTTTCAAAATATTATAAAAAAATTCTATTTAATAAAGAATTTTTAAATTCCAACAATGTTAAACATAAGAAATTATATTTTATAAAAAAAGAATCAATTAATAAAATATTAAAGATAAATTTAAATTAAAATTCAACAAGACGAATTTATTAAATGATATTTTATTTTTTCATTGTAAAGAAAAAAACAATACCCGCATAAATTTTGAATGAATATGTGAATTTTGATATGAAATAAGCAAAAAATATGCAAGAAATATTTAAAAATATTAATAGTAAACTTATATTTAATGTTTAATGTCATTTAATGTCATTTAAATTCAAATATAGAAAGATTTTATTCAATTATTAATTGAATAAAAGTTGAAGATAAAAATAAATTGAAATTAAAAATAATTATTGCAATATGTATTAAAGAAAGAAAGATTAAAAAATAAAATTAAATTTTTTTTTAAGAAAAATCAAAATTGCATAGTATAACAAATTTTGAATGAAATATTGTACTTATTTAATTTTAATTATTTAAAAAAAATCTATTCCAACAAATCTGGCATTTTATTATCTGATAAAAATGACAATAAATAAAATGATAATATAAAATATAATGATGAGTTAAACACAAGTATTAAAAAACCGAATAAAAATATTAATATAAGAAATTTATTAATATAATATTATAATATTATTATTTATTTCATGTTATACATAGAACATAAAAAATATAGAGTGTTTTATATAATATTCTATCTTTTCAAGAACTATCAAATTATGTTATTATTATGTTGATTAATACAAATTTTTTTTGTAAAATTAATTTTATATTAAATTAATATTTAGATTCAATTAACTTTATTAAAAAGTATTATTAATTTTAATGATCCGAGAAATGTTCGAGAAATTAATTCATCATATTCTATTCTATATATATAAGACAATATCATAGCATTTTTTTATGAAAAATCATTATCATAAATTCTAAAAAAAATATTTTATTATTAAAATGTGATAACTTGAAAAAAATTTAGTGTTACTTAAACAATGATACCAAAAATACTGAATATATTATAATAATATTTCTAGTCAGGACAAAGAAGATTGGTAAGCCTCATAAGTTATATCAGTACTAAAGCTGGTATTGAAAGTACTAAGAAACAATTATAAGGAAAAGAAATTACAGAGAGAATTATAAATAATCAGTTTGAATAATATTAAATAAAATAAATTTTTAATTATTAAAAAGAAAAAAAACATACACTTTAAAAAATCAATAAAAAATCAAAGTTTACTCATTTTTTTGCCATAAAATATTTAAATTATATATATTTACTAATAAAAAGAGATAATTTTACCATATATAATTTATAATTATATATTATAATTTATAATGATAATAATTTAAAATTATCACATATAATGGTAAATAATATATATAATTAATTGTTTTTCATTAAATGGATATTTTTGATTTTTATATTGTACAAGAAAAATTAATCAACAATTTAATCAATTAATCAAAAATTAATTAATAATAAATTAATTAATAAATTAATAAACAAATTAATCAAAAATTAATTAACAAAATTTTTTTTATATCAAAATTTAAATCATTTAAAGTTATATCAAACTTTAAATAACAAATAATTTATTCATATTGTAATTTATATTACATCATATATAAAATCTATTATTGAATTAATAGTATAATTGTTCAATACAAAGATATTTTAAAATAAAATTCATGAAAAATAATTAAAAGATATTTTAAAACAAAATTCATGAGAAATAATTAAAAACATATCAAAAAATAATATTGTATTGCAACATAATGGCAATTTTAAATAAAAAATGTAAAATTTGATTCAACATTTAATTTAATTCCAAATTTTAGAATAATATATTGAAAAATGCTTCATTTATATCCAATAGAGAATATCTGAATGTTGACAAAAATGAAGTTGACAAATAAGTATATTGCTTTTTCAATTAACTGATTAATATTATTAACTGATTAACTGATTAATTTATACAAATATGAAATAAATAAATTAAAATTTTATTGTGTTTTAAGTTTGCTTATCATTGTAAGTATATTATAACTTTTATAAATGTGTATTTATAATGTGTATTTATAATATGTATTTATATTTATATTTAGTTATTTATATATAGATATGATATAATTTTATAATTTTTATTATATACATTTATATATATATTTATATATATTATATATTATATATATATTTATATATATTATATTATATTACAAATCTTTTTTAGTTTATAAATAGTTTATATAATATATATATTTTAGTTTTTATAAATATATGTAATCTTGATAAATTTTCAATTTTATTATTACTTATTATTGAATTATTATTACTTATTATATTTTATAAACATTTTAATTTATTATATACACACACATATATATATACATATATATACGATAATGAAATATTTAAAAAAATAAATAAAAATTATTTTGTATAAATAAATATTATATATATTTATAATCATTTTGATTTTTCTGCATTTCATTAATTTAACATTTGCTTACTTTTATATTAACAACTTTTATATTAACAAAATTTTTGTTACAAAAATGTCAAATTATTTGAAATCATAAATGTCATGATAATAGTGATGACTCATCACATCATCATGTCATAATTTTTTATTCTATATCTCTTATTCAAAGTTAGTTTATTTTCTCTATTATTTCTAATGTAACTTTGTTAGGAAATTATAATCGTGATGGATAGAAACTCGTATACATGTATATACTATATATCATATATTTAATATATAATACTTATAATATAATAGAATATAATATAGTATAGTATAATATATTATATTATTATATATGTATATAATATAAGTTTACTTTAGATTACAAGAAAAAGCTATATATAGATACTTAGATAACTATATATATAACTTTTATATTAACAAAATTTTCAATATTTTAATCGATCAGTATTACAAAATATATAAGAAAATTCTATAAGATATTAAATCTATTCTGTATCTCGTTTATGATTAAATATAAAAATTAGATGTCAGTGATAGATTCATTTTGTACCTTGTCTTTTATATTGTCTTGTCATAGACTAACTGTCATTCGCTTTCTCTTTCGCTCATTAATTCAAGATGGCAGCCCCTACGGATGAGCTGAGTAAGTGATTTCGAAAAAAATATCAATTTGGTTTGTATAAAAGCAATTTATTTTGATGATGACATCAATTATACTATTGATTATATCATTTCTTATGTTATAAAAATATAATTTCTAATATAATAATATTCTAAAGCTATTGTTTAAGTTTTAAAAAAAAAGTTAATTATCATGCTGTTTTGTAAAAAACAACTTCAATTATATCATTTTTTTTTGTTTTTATAATTTTTATCTAAATTTATATTAAGAGAAAATCTTTTTATTTATTTCTCTGTATATTTTTATTTTATTTTATTTGTATGTTTGCATTTGTTAAATAAATAAATTTTATTAAATAACTCATATAATTATTTTCCTCTTATCATTTATTATAATAGTATATATATAATATATAATATATAATAGTATATATATAATAGTATAATAGTATATATTTATTATAATAATAATATTTCTTTTATGTTATTTTAAAATTTTAAATATTGCATCTTATTT
>NW_006263351.1:2255758-2264036 GCF_000469605.1 Apis dorsata | reverse complement strand
ATGATTTTATTATTAAATTTATAAAACATATTTATTGATAATATCTTTTTAAATTTATTTTAAGATAGTATTATTAAATTAATATAATTTCTTAAATATATAATGAATGATTATTATTGATTATTAATTATTGATTATTATTATTATTGATAATTAATGATTATTAATATTATAAAAGTTAATATAATTATTTATTTAAATTATTTATTATATATATATTATAATATATAACATGAATTAATCATATAAATCATCATATATATAATTTATTGTTCCATGAAAGTTTTGCTCGAGCGAGTATTTTTCCGTTTGGGATCTGCAGATACTGATGAACAATTGCAAGCATCAGTTTGCAAATTTTTGCCTCCAGTTTTATTAAAGCTTTCTAGTGCACAAGAAGGTGTTAGAAAGAAAGTAATGGAGTTATTAATTCATATAAATAAAAGAATAAAAAGTAGACCTCAAGTACAATTGCCAGTTGAAACACTTTTATTACAATATCAAGATCCAGCTGCCAGCTCATTTGTAATTGTATGTAATAGTTAATTTAAAAAAATAATTTAAAATATTTTTGATAGATCAAGAATTTTTTTTCACAGAATTTTACAATTATATACATAAAACTAGGATATCCTAGAATGGAAATGCAAAAACAAGCAGAATTAATTCCAAGTATATTAAATGCTATTGAAGGAAAACCGTTATCTCATCAAGATAGGTTTGTAAATATTTTTTATAATGTAAATTAATAAAATATAAATCTAAATAAATATACAAAATATTTCAGTTTATTATTCATAATTATGCCTGCATTGGGTCATGTTAATATTCCTGTGGATTCAGATAAACGAGCATTCTTTCTTGGTCTACATGACAAACCTTATGTCTCAAAACAATTACTCAATTTTATGCTTGATGTTTTATTATTACCTTATGGGTAAGATTATTGCATTTATATTTTGATATTCCAATATTATAAGAAAATTTTTTAAGAATTATTTATAATAATTTGTTGTACAAAATTATTCTAGATCTGTAGGACAAATGCAAAATCAACAATCAGATCAAGCTATTGACTGGTCATGTTTTCGTGTACCACCAGGATTGAGTGAATATGCATTTAAACGAGTCATTGGTGAAAATCCACCAACAGCGGAACAACTTGAACAAACAAAATTAGGAATTGTAAAATTTCTAGCTGGAGGTTTTTTCCCTGATTCAGATATTCTTATACATTTAATAGTAGCAGCTGCAGATACCAGATTCAGTGTAGCTAATCTAGCTGATTTAGAATTGAAAAAAATTGTTAAGTATGTACCAAAGAATTTTTTTTTAGTCTTTATAAATATTTTATTAGAATAATATGTAAAATTATGTTTTATGAATATCTAGCATATTAGATTGGTCTTCAATGCAATTAGCAGCACCATTGTATTCATTATTCTTGGGTACTGATACTTTGGGTATTCAAAAGGAAATTAAGCCAGAAATGAAACGATTACCTGCAGGCATACGAATTCGTTTAAAATTATTGCATTATCTTTGCCGCGTTACTAAAGCTGGTTTTATTATACCACCATGTATTCAGGTATATTTCATTATCTTATAGTTTATAGTTTATATTAATTTGTTAATTATAATTAATTTATAGGTAGTTTTTCATTCTCTACAAGAAGGAGACGGAAAAACTACAAATGCAAAATTAAAATCAATGGCATTGCAATTTACATCAAATATTGTGCAACAGTAAGTATGATATAATATAAATTATTAGTGAATTTAAATTTTAAGTAATCATTGATACATATATATTGATATTTTTTAATATTTTAAGATGTAGCCTTGCACCATTATCTCGCATAGCAGGAATTATTTTAAATGGCATGATAAAATTAATTTTTGAAGGTGAAGATATTCATAAAATGATGGCATATACTGTTATTGGACAATTAGGACAAAGAATTCCATCAGTGATAGATAAAAATTCAAATTTATTGTGTCATTTATTTGATACACTTGTATCGGTATGTAGAATTAATAATAATAAAAATATAATAATAAAAAAAAAATACCAAATTTATATACATATTTTTTTTTTTTAAATTGTTTGCTAAAATGTATTACTAAAATATTTATATTTTTTCTTTAATTTAACTTTAAGACGGAAGGAGATTTACGAAGAACAGTAAGAGATACATTGATTTCAATAACATCTGCATTCATTCTTAATAAAGATGATGAAGCCAATATATCTCTCATGAATGGATTATTATCTACTTATATTGAATCATCGGAATCTAATGTTAGGCATGTATATATTAGTTATTATTAGCATATATATATTGGTATATATTAGTACATGAATTGTATACATGATTATAATATATTACTTATATATTTCTTTTATTTATTTAATACATTTATATATTTAAGAAAAATATCGTTTAAATTAATCATATTTTTTGAAAACAGATTTGTAGCTATGCATTATGCAGCTACTGTATTTCCCTCTGATGATGTACCTTCTCGTTATCTTTTATTATTAGCATCTGGAGATGATAAACATGAAATAAGAACAGAAGCTATGAAAGTTTTATATGGTACTATGCATAAAAATGAATGTGATAAACAAAATTGTAACCATATTTCATTACCAGATTTTAAAAAACTTGTTACTTATATTTATTCAAAAATGCAAGCAAGAATGTCAATTGGTAATGAAAAAATGAATATAGAAAATAAAATACTTCCTTATAATATCACTGTATTTACAGAGGTAATCAATTTAATAAAAAAATAATTTATTTTTATCAGAAATTATATATATTTTTAATAATTAAATAAAATAACTTTTTTCTTACAGATAATTACTTATCTTCGAATTTGTTTAGCAAGAAATGCTCATGTTACTAAATATAATGAATTATTACAACATCCTTGTGAAAGTACGCCACTAATTACACGTTATTTAAAAAATATGTATGAAGACAAAATAGAAATATTACATCATTATCTTGATATAATTTTAATTTTTAGTCATGCTTCTGCAGGTAAAATGCATGCAATATTTTTGATAAACATGAATAATAAATTAATAATTATAATAAATTATAATTATATAATGCAGATCAAACTTCATTGCAAGCTTTATTGGAAATGATTGGTTCTATCCCACAGTTTGTAACAAGAATTTATGAAAATAATCTATCATGGCTTCGTAATTTACTTATATCTACTAAACCAGATATAAGACAATTGGCTGCTAAAATTTATGGTATAATAACTGCTCAACTTTCCAATAATGAGTTTGAAGCTCAAATTTCTGAGATTATGGGTATCATAGATAAAAATAATTTAGAAGCTCAACATGGTTCATTATTAACTTTAACATATATGATGGAAAGAAGATTAATTTTTAAACGAAGTAACATAAATAATGATTCTTTTAATTGGGATCTCTATATTAATGTCGTAAGAATGATATGTATGTATATATTTAGATGTAATAAATTAATATTAGTCCATTTTCTAATTTTTTTTAAAAATATTATTATAGGCAATTTTCTTCATAATAATACAATTTTGTTATTGGATGCTGCAATTCAAAGTATTGGTATTTTGGGTAAAACATGTGAATTACCATTATCCAATGAGGGCAAAGAAGAACCAAATAAAAAAGAAATTGTTGAAATATTATTTTCAGTATTAAATAATGTAAAATTAAACACTAAGGTTAATATACATATTTTTATAATTAATTGATTTATTGAATTTATAAAATAAAACTAATTTAATTATATTTCTAGATTAAAGAGAAAGCTGCACTTTCATTAGGTTATTTATGTGTAGGGGAAAATTTTCCTCATACATCATATATAGTGAACAAAATAATTACAACTGTTAAAGAGGTAAATATATAATAATTATAATTACAAATTTTAAAAATATTTTATATTTGTTTTTATCTGTTAGACAAAAGATATTGAAATCCATTTGATTATGGGAGAGACATTGGTTTGTTGTGTTCAAGCTGAAGCTTCTCCAGAAAAACGAGATGCTTGGACGATATTACCAAGTGAACATACAGTACCTTACAGCGATACTAGTACTGAGTTGTTAATACATACATTAGATGAATTACTTCATATATATAAAGATCCACATCCTAATTTGAGACAGGTATTTATAATAAAAATATAATTCTCTAAAATTATAGTTATTTCATTTTTTTATTACAAATATTTTTTATAAAGGCTGTCTGTGTATGGTTATTAGCACTTTTAAAATATAATATCCAAAGAGAGTGTATTAAAGAAAAATTTTCGTCATTACATTATGCATTTATGGATTTTCTTTCAGATGATAGTGGTAAGTTATATATATTTGCTATTTATAAAAAAAATTTAGATTTTTATTAAAAAAGTATATTATTATAGATATAGTACAAGATATGGCAGCAAAAGGTCTTAGTTTGATACATATTAATAGTAATAAAGAACAAAAGGAATTTTTTGTTTCTAATATATTAGATCAATTTACACAGGGACGTAAAACTGTACAACAAGTTACTCTTGATACAAAATTATTTGAAGAAGGTCAATTAGGAAAATCTCCAACAAGGTAAAATGATAATTAAAAATTTAGATATTATTATGTATTTACAGTATTTTACTATATTTTTTTTACAATATTTTACAATATTAATTTTACAAATAATATTTTATTTACAGTGGTAATTTATCTACATATAGAGAAATTTGTTCTTTAGCTACAGAATTACAAAAACCCGATTTGGTATATTATTTCATGCATTTAGCAAATCATAATGCAGTATGGACATCTAAAAAAGGTGCTGCATTTGGATTTGCAGCAATTGCTGAAATAGCAAATGAAGAGTTAAATAAATATTTACCCAACATAATTCCACGTTTATACAGATATCAATTCGATCCCACTCCCAAGATTCAGCACAGTATGTCTAGTATTTGGCGAGCAATTGTTCCATCAACAAGCAAAGCTGTAAGTAATATATAAGTTAAAATACAACATTTTTGATTTTTTTTTTAAAATTATATTTCATATTTTAATAGATTGAACAATATCATAAAGAAATTTTAAGTGATATAGCTGATAATTTAACAAATTATGAATGGCGAGTGCGAATCAGTTGTTGCAATGCACTTGCAGATTTATTAAGAGTAAACGTTCGTTTAAATTTGGCGAAATGTGCTCCAGAATTATTGAAGACATTGTTTCGAGTAATGGATGATATTCACGAAGGCACTAGATTAGCAGCCACAAATACAACTAAAGCATTAAGTAAAGTAAGTTTTATATTGAAAATATTTATCTATTACATTAAATTTTAATAATTATATTTTTCAATAAAATACAGGTTTGCGTTCGATACTGTGATTCTTCTTATGGCAAAGAGGGAGAAGAAGTTCTACAAGCAATTTTACCTGTGTTATTAGATATTGGAGTTGTTAACGTTGTGAGCAGCGTAAGAATAGTATCTTTACAAACTATATCTCAATTAGTTTCGAGAGCAGGTGTTTTGCTTAAACCGTCTTTAGTTATATTAATTCCTGCTCTTTTAAGTACAATTGGTGAATCAGAAAATCCAAATTTATCATATTTGAGTAACGTATGTGGAACAATGTCGGAGGCGCGAGATGCTATTGATAACATTAGAGCTAGCGCTGCTAAAGAACATTATGCTACTGAAACAATGACAAAAGTGAGTTATTTAATATAAATAGATATAACTTTAAAAAAGAATTTTATTAATTATTATATTTCCCTTTAATGTAGTGCATACAATATATTGATGCAGAAATTTTAAAAGAATTAATGCCAAAGATAATAGAATTAATAAAATCTAGCATCGGTTTTGGAACAAAAATTACATGTTTGCACTTTATTATTCTTTTAAGTACTCATTTTAAACAAGAATTACAATCTTATAGTGGTTAGTAAAAAATATTAATATTATAATTATCTTAAAAAAATATTTCTACAAATTATTATAATTTAATATTTATGTAGGTAAACTTTTAAACGCGCTAATGAATGGATTATTGGATCGTAATTCTGTCGTTAGGAAAAATAACGCAATTGCTATTGGACATATAGTGGGATCAGCAAAAGAATCAAGTCTTGAAAAATTATTTAAAATGCTTAATACATGGTATATGGAACGAGGTACACATAATAATTTTTTTTAAAGATTGTATTTATAACTTAAAAAAAAAAAAGATATAATATTTAAAGAAAAAGAAATAAAATTTTATATTCTATTATGATTCTTAATTTTAGATGATTCAACTAAATTAGCAATTGGTCAAACATTACAAGCTATAAATAATTATAATCAGGAAATATTAAGAAATTTTTCGAATATTGTTATACCTCTTACTTTTTTTGCAATGCATGAACAAAAAGCACAAGGTTCGTATTTTGAAGTTAAATTTGTAAATATAATATTCATCTGTATTATTTTCATAGAAAATGAAAATGTAATCGACTTATGGACCGAATTGTGGAATGAAATAACTCCAGGAACAGAAACCGGAATTAGACAAAACATAGAATCAATAACAAATATTTTACGCACATCATTAGAATCATCATCGTGGAATACGAAAGCTCAAGCGGCTAATGCGATTCATACATTAGCAGAAAAATTAGGTAGCAATATTGATGCAACTATAAGAGATATTTTATTAAAGGTATTAATGGATGGTTTACGTGGTAGAACTTGGGATGGAAAAGATCGATTATTAAATGCTCTTGCTACATTAACATGTAATAGCAAGTATGTAAAAATATAAATTTTATACATATTTTTTAAAAATAACATTTATTATTCACTTTTAAAAATTGATATTATAATTATAGAACAGCTCTTAAAGAAAATTCTGAAATGTCTATGGATATAGTACAAATATTATATAGGGAAAGTAAAAAAGAGGCTTTAGAATATCGTCGATACGCTTTATGTGCATTTGGTACGATTTTACACGAATTAAATATTGATAAATTTAAAGAAGTATATGAAATCGTTCAAGAAATTTGGACAATGGTATGTATTAATAATAAAAATAAAATGATAAATTATACATTTTGGTATATGAATATTGTACAATCTAGCTGGCAAGAAAAGATACAGATGAATCTTTAGTTTCTGAGGAGAAAATAAAAAGAAATGATGTTATAAAATTATATGAAACTGTTTATGAAATACTTGGAAAAGCTTGGCCACTATATAAAGAAACTCAAGGTAAATTATTGATGCATAAAAATTATTAAATATCAAACTTATTTATTTTTATTATTTAATCTCTTGTTAGACAAATATTGCGTAGAATTTATAACTCATTATGATAAAATGCTTCCTGTTCAATCCACAACTATACAAATATCAATGCTATCATCACTTAATTTATTTGTGGATAAACTTGCCTTACTAAAAATAAATATTTCGGATTTGTCAATTGAAGACAAAACAATGTTGGATTTAATTTGTGATACATTTAATAAAATATTAAAATATAGTATGGGTAAGCATATTGTATATTTAAATATAATTAAAAGTATATATTTTATAAAATTGTAAAATTTTAAAAAATTGTAAAATTAATGAATTTCTTCTATATTCTTTATAGGTATTTCATATACCAGAATAAGAAAAGAAGCTTTAAATATAGCTTTATCTCTTGGTAGAAAATTACGTTATACTAAAAATAATGAAAAATTTGATAAAATGATTTTAATAATACAAGAAACTTTACCGGAATTAACAAAGGATAATGAACCAGAAATTCGAACCAGAATTATTGATATCAAAGAAATGCTTAAAATATGAAGATAATAAATGTTAGTATTTCTTAATTAATGTTACATATGGCTAAATTAGTAACTTTGTGTTCAATCATTTTAAAATAATAATTAAAATATATAGTATCTGCTAATACATATTTCCTTAATAATACTTTATATTTATTATAAATGTAGCTAAAACAATTTTATAGTAATACATCATTTAATCAATATCTCTTAATTTTTAATTTTACATGTCATATAAAAAACAGGAATTTATATGAATTTATAAATATTTTAATTTTATTATAATACTAGAATAATTTAACACTTTCTAAATATTACATTAATTTTATTTTAAACTTTCTAAATTAATAAATTTGCATTTCAAACACGTATTTGTATGTTTTCATAAGTATAGGTAAGTATAATAAAATTATTTTGAATATATTTAATA
>NW_006263351.1:2252535-2255536 GCF_000469605.1 Apis dorsata | reverse complement strand
TAATAATAATAATAATATACATTATCATATTTTACATAATTTATCATATTTTATATCATTTTTATACAATTATTTATAGTTATTTATTTATAGATATTATAGATATTAATAAATTTAAAAGATTAAAAGATAAAAAGAGCAAAAAATTTAATTGAATAAATTGTAAGTATTTGTATTATAAATAAAATATAATGAGAGAAAAAAGTATTCATATATCCTTTAAAATGGAATAATTTTTTTTAAAATTGGAATAAATGATTTATATCTTTTTAGTATATTAAAAAAAATAATATTTAATTAATTCTTATAATGTTTAAAAAAAATTTTTTTAATTATTTTTAAATTAATTATTGGTCGGAATTTTGAAAAAAAAATAAAAATTATAATTTTCAATTTTTTTATTTATTTGAGTAAAAATAATATAATGTAAATGTAATGAAATTTTAAAACATATTTTTTATTGAAAATCATATATACAAAATTTCATCGAAATTGAAGCTATAGATCGAAAGATATGAAAATTTTCAAATTTATTATAATATTATAAGCCGAATATTATATAAATAATTAAATAATTATAAGCCGAAAGTTGTGAAAAATTGTAAACTTCAGCATTCTTGATTGTTTTCGATTTTGGTGAAACTTTGTGAATATAATTGATGAATGAATATAATTTCTTAGATCTATAAAACATTTTTTAAATTTTTATTATAGATTCAAATAAAAAATCATGATTTTTTTTTTCTTCAAAATCAATATCAATTTTTTAAAAAATATCAATATTTTTTTACATATTACATATTATTTTACATTATATAAGTAAATTAATTATTCGAATATTTAAAAAAAATTCAAATTATTTACTCCAATTTTAAAAAAGTTATTTCGTTTTAAAAATATATGAATATCTTTTTCTTTCGCTATATATGTTATATATATAAATAATAAAACAGTATAACAAAAAAATTCTTATTTCTATTTAAAAAAAGATTTAACATTTTAATTTATTTTAATTTTTCTAATAAAATTTTAGCACCTGGATTTTGTTTTGATTTCAAAATATTTATCATTGGTTTTAATTTAGAAAGTAGAATATTTACAACAGACATTGTTTCATTTTCTAGTAATAATATTAATAAAAAACATCCTCTATTGCATTCTATCCATTTTTCTACAATATTTGTTTTTAAATAATTAATTAATATTTCTCCAAATGTACATTCATTTTTTTTTTGTAATTCTTTATCATTTTGTATAAGTTTTTTTAGCATCATATGTAAACCTGTATGTTCAATTGGTTTATATTCTTCATCTCCTTCTTTGATTTTTGATTTTGAGTCTGAAATAAATATAGCAACAGCTTCAAAGGCTTTTTTTAATTTTTCTCCAATACCTATTTTCAATATTGCTAATGTTACCATTGCAATAGAACTATTAGACATCCAAATTGAGGTATTTGTGATTACAGATTCTAGAAGTGAATCAGAAATTGAATATAAAAGTTCTTTTTCTCTTATATTAGCTGGTTTTTTACTTATTGTATTGTTATCTCCTTGCTCCAAATATTTTACTATACTGGGAGCAAAATAATGGGAATTTCTTCTAGCTATTAAATATAAAATTACATGCTTTCCGTAATCATTTAATGCTATATCTATTAAATCATTTTGTATTTCTGAGAATATAATTTTTTTGATTAAAACAGTATCATCTACTGAATCAAATAATGCTAATAGTATTAAATATCCATGTTCAGACATCGAAATAGTTTTTATATTCCCTTTTAAAGCTTTCATAATAATTTTTCTATCTTTGTTTGTACCATGCCATATACATATTGCAGCAACTTTTGAACCAAATTTTGTTTGAGATAATTCCACTATTGAATTTTTTAACAGAGTTATCACTTCTGTTCTATCTTCAATAGAACAATCATTTAAGAATTCTAAAAGAACACAATGCAATAAAGTGGAATTTAAAAATTTCTTATTTAATATTTTCATTAAATTTCCTTTTACTGCAGATAATGTTGCTGTTTTCATATCTCCTGCAATTTTATATGTATCAGATACTGTTTTAATTTCTTTATCTTTACCTTGTTTATACATATCACCATAAAATTCCTGTTTAAAATATATTTTTTCTATTTCTGTTGCCCATGTTGAATAAATGAGTTCTAATAATGATGCAGATACAGAATGACACATGAATCTTATTACATTACCATAAAAAACAGAAATAATTTCATGTCTAATCTGCTGAGATCCATATTTTAACATTGTTTTAATACAATTTTTTGCATATTTTGATTTAATCATAGACGAAATTGATGGTTTTAATTCTTGAAAAATAGCTTGTCGAATCTTTGCATCGCAATATTTAAGTATCCACTGAATAATTCGAGACATATCATGTGTAAGTATTATTCTATTATAATTATTTTTTAATATATTATGTGTTTTTAAAATTAGCTTTTTACGTTCTAATTTTGAACAATCAGATCTACGAAACTTTTCACTAAATTGCTTTGCTGTAATTGTTATATTATAAATATCATTGAGACGTTTTGCTTTATATTTTTCTTTAAGTTCTTTTTTTTGTTTCTTAAATTCCATCCAATTAGGTTTTTCTATAGAGTTTTTATTTATTATATCAAATTTATCATTTATATTTCTATTATGGTTTTCTTTATCATTTTTTGTCAAAGTTTTTTTGTATTTTTCTTCTGTTTTTTGAATTTTAAATTCATTACTTTTAATCTTTTTTATATTGCTATTTATATTATCATTATTAATTTTTCTTTTATTTTTTTGTAATTTTGATTCGCTATTAATTTTCAATTTTCGTGTTGTCATTTTGTAAATTTCTAAAAGTGAAAAATATAAAATTAAGAAATTAACAAATGATTTTTAATTTATTTTTATTAATGATAAATTATTTTTGCAATTTTAAACAATAAAATTTTAAAATTTATAATAATTAATAATATTAATAATAATAT
>NW_006263351.1:2250807-2252170 GCF_000469605.1 Apis dorsata | reverse complement strand
TATTTAATATAATATTATTATTAATAATAATATAATTTATAATATTAATAATAAATAATAAATTAAATTAAAAAATAAATTAATTAGCGGAACAAAATTAAAAATTTGATATATAAGATTTCTTAATAATAAAATTTGATATTTAAGATTTCTTAATATAACAATATAACCTATAAAAAAGAAAAAAATAGAGTTTATATCAAAGTTTATAATTAATTTTAATAATTATTTCATGTTAAAAATTTGTTTAAAATTGTAAAAAAATATATATTATATTGAATTAACTTTACTTAAACTTTATTATTTAAATCAGTTTCAACACGTGTATATTATACACACGATTATTTATATAAACCTAAAACTATATAATTATATATCGTTTATAGTTGAATGTTGAATTATTATATATTATATATGTAAACAAAATCACATAGTCAAAATATAAGAGATATAAAGTCAAATTCACAATTCTAAATGCAGTTTTCCTAAGATATAATCTAAAAAATTAAAATTATTTTATTACATATTAATTACTTAGTTTAGTTTGAAATAATAAAATTTTTAATTTTTTTAAAATGTTTTTATGGATTTTAACATATAAAATGTAAAAACAATAATGTTAATTATCGAAATTTAAAATTTTTATTTATAAATGATTTACATTTAAATTTATTTTATATTACATTAAAATTTTTCATTTTATAAAGTTTTTTGCAAGCTATGAAATCATGTTTGATTTTTATCTAATCCAATAAAAAGAAATAATAAGAGGCATAATATTCAAATCATCTTTTAGATAAAAAATTTAAATCATTATCTAAACTCAATTCAAATTAAATCATGTATTAAATCATCATAAAATGAATACGAATTAAAATTTGATTTAAATTAAAAAATTTTAATCTAATTTAAAATTAAATATGATTGTAAAACAATAAAATGTTAGAAGACAGTATCAATAGTAATTTGCGAATTGTTCATTTGTGATAATATATTTATGATATGTGATAATATAATATATATTATATATATATAATATAATCATTTTTCATCAGATAAATAATGATATATATATTATAACATTAATTTTATTATATAAAAAATATTACATATCCATTCAGAAATTTAATTATTTTTTTTAAATTATATTGTCTAAAGAATACAAAAGTGTTTTGAAATGAAATTTATGATTAAAAGTTAATATAAAAATATTTAAATATGAAATATATCCAGATATATATCCAAAATACGATCAAATTTTATTATAAAAAGTTTATTATTTATTATTATGATTATGTTTGATTATTTATATTTGATTCACTTAATTTTATATTACAGAAATACTGATAGAAATAATGATTAA
>NW_006263351.1:2241762-2250554 GCF_000469605.1 Apis dorsata | reverse complement strand
ATGAATAATAAATAACATTTTAAAATTTATATAGAGAAAAATATATAAAAATATATAAAAGAATATTTAAAAATATTCAAAAATATTAATATTTGAAACTAATCAAGTGATATTTAATATATGTATATAATATTGTATTAACATAATTAATTTTTTAATAAAAATCATAAAAATTTTTTAATAAAAATATTATTATTGATATTGATTATTTAGTATCTTTAGGCTACAGATTTTTTAAAAATGGCTTCAACCAAAAATATCATAAAGATTTAAAAAATCTCCCAAAATATTCTTTATTTTTGACTTATTGATCATTTTTGCGCGGGAAAATAATCTTGTGAGCAAATGTAAGATTATTAGAAATATATGATATATATACATATAAAATATATAGAATAGTTTGTTGTCGTCACTATTTGTTAGCAAATTTTCATGTAGCGATTACAATAATATGTAACTGTATAAATATTAGCCTAAAAATTTAATTACATATAAAGCTAATTATTTAAATAAAGTTTTGTTATATACCAAATATTTATATACATAATTATGTAGATAAATATAGATATAATAAAATTATAAATTAACTTTTCAATAAGAAAATTATGGATGATTATCCAATCAACATGTTTGAATTTCTACAACCTGTCGCCTGATTTTGTCGCTTTAACTTGAATCATACTCTTGTTTTTACGACCTTCAAAGTTTGTCTTTGTAAAATAGAGGTCATATTTAAAAAGATATTATTCTTAATTTTTATTAATATATTATATAGTGAATTGTATTAAATTATTTTTATTAAAAAATACATTGCAATTTGTTTTATATTTTATATTTTACTAATTTATTATTTCATTATTTTTGAATAAGAATTTAATATATATTTTAGTCTTGAAAAATACGCGTTTGCAGAATAGTCAGGTATGAAAACTGAGAAAACTAGTATTTTCAAAAAAAAATAATGTTTTCTAAAATGTTATAAATTTTTATACTGCATGTTCTAATTATATGAAATATTAATTGTGATTTTATTCATCTTTATTAACCTGTTAAATATTATATTTATATATACATGTAAACATTAAATTTTAATAATTATTTGTAATTGTGTATTTGTATATAATTTTTATAATTTTGTATAAAAATTATATTATTTTTATATTGTTATGTCTATTGTAACTTTGACAACTTTATATCTTTTTTATAAAAATTGTTTAATATTTTTAAAAAATGTAAGCAATAACAATAATAAATACTTTTAAATATTTTAAAATTATTTTACATGTAAGGTACTTTATTTTTTAATTATTTAGATATTATTATTATAATATTTATATATATATATATATATATAAGTTAAATTTTATATATATTAAAAAATTATTTTATTTAATCAAATTAATTCAAAAATATATTATATATGATATATAATATAAAAAATAAAATAATTTTTTAAATATTTATTTTATCTTATTTTAATGTAATATATAAAACAATAAGCATGATAATAATAAGATTATTTTTGTTTCTTTTTAAAAAATTGATTATATTAAAAATAATAGTATTTTTTTGTATTTAATCTTTTCCTTATTTATTTGTAGGTAATACAACATAAAGTAGTATTTGCTTAAATAAAAGCAACATATAGCTATAATAACATAATGCTAATTGAAAAAAGTCATTGCCTTTAATAATAATTTCAACTATATGATTTATTTTGAGAATGGATTCCATACTTACAATAGGCTATTTCTTTTCTGATGCAACAAGGAGATTGATAAGGAAACTTAAGACTATTTTCCAATGTCTTTACAAATGTCATTATTTAAAGTGCCTTTATTATTATGTAAGTTTAGATATAATGATCATAATGTAATAACCTTTTGTATTCATATTATTATATCATTAATAAATGTAATTAGAGTTAGTAATATATCATTTTAATGTCTTTATATAACATTTAGATAATATAATTATATAAACAGTTATAATACAACTATACATTCTAATCAAAGGAGGTATTTTATTACATATCAAATGACTATATTCAAGCTAATATTTCAATATTAAAATAGTACTGAACTATTAAAAATAGTTAATAATAACACTTCTATTAAATTTATAAAAATTTATAATAGTAGTAGTAGATAGATAAAAAAATAGTATAAATATATACATAATATAATTGATGTTATGTAGTATGAAGTCTATCCTATATTTATATTGTTACAAAGAGGTAATCTAAGCATATAGAATGAAAATATCTCTAGGCTTTATGCATGTTCATACAGCATAACTTTGTAATATAATATTATGCTTTTTGCACGCTTGCTAACTGCTTTGTGCTGATAACTTATATTAAGGGACTTGTGAGCTAAGTGTTTATCCATTTACCATATTTGATGTGTAAGTACTACTATCTTGAGAAAAGATTTTTATTCTAAAAAATATTATAAATAATTTGTAAATTTTTCATTAATTTATTATTGATTTATTATATTTTTTGTTAAATAATTATTTTTATATTTATATATGTATCTTATTTAATTTTTTAATTTAAAATCAAAAATGTTTATAATTAAAAAAAGTATAATTATAATTATATAAATTAATTATTAATTAGAAGTAGCAATTGTGAATATTGGAAACAATTGAAAAAAATAATTTTGAAGATTTAATAATATTGTTTTAAAAAATAAGTGTTTGTGTCTTTAGGCAGTGATTAAAAATATGTCAGAACACATGTCATCAACTGAAAGTTACGAATCTGAACAAATAAGAGTCTTAACTCTAAATAATGGAGAACATCTTGATGGTATATTGTATAGATTAAAGAAAGGTATGTAAATTTTATATTATTTACAATATTGATAAAACTAAATTTAAATAATTTTTTAAGAATTAAAATAATTTTTAACAGGATGGAGAGTAGAATTTCGTTTAGGCGCTTCTCTTCTTGGGAGAACTGTTGATCTTTTTATAAATTATCCTTTAGGAGAAAATAAAAAATTTGAAAGACATACATATTATCTCTTAGAATGGATTAATGAAACAGCTAATATATGTTTATCTCTAGCTGGTTCATTTCATTATTATCTTATAGATCCTAAGTAAGTATTAAATATAAAAAAATTTCATTTGTTCACAATCTTAAATTAATATTAAATTCTTAGTTCTGAAGGTATGAAGCCTATTGCTTCTGGATATCTCCTTGTAGATCCAGAACTTAAAATAGGGGAACATGGAAATGATTTACCATTAGATTGTATTCAATGTCAAACTGTTCTTGCAAAATGTTTAGGATCATTTTCTACCTGGGAAGATAAATTACTAGTCGCTAAAAATTCTGGATATAACATGATTCATTTTACACCAATTCAGGTATATTTCATTTATTACATAATATTTTTAATTATTATATTCAATTTATATTTTAGAAATATATTTTAAGAATATATTTTATTTATAATTTAGGAATTATTTTATAATATTATATAATTATTTTAGGAATTGGGATATTCTAAATCTTCTTATAGTCTTAGTGACCAATTAAAATTAAATCCTTCTTTTAATGATGATAATAAATCAATTACATATGATGATATTGAAAAACTAATTAATAAAATGCGCAATGAATGGAATGTAAATATATAATTTTATATATTTTATAATTTAAAATATTTATAAATATTTTTGTAAATTTATTATTATGTATTTTAGATGTTAAGCATCTGTGATATTGTTTTGAATCATACAGCAAACGAAAGTCCTTTTTTGGTATCTCATCCAGAATGTACATATAATTGTTTGAATAGTCCTCATTTACGTCCTGCATATATTTTGGATGCTGCATTATTTGAATTAACAGTGCAAGTGGCTGCTGGAGAATGGGAATTTAAAGGTATCCCTTTGGTAGTTGAAACTGAAGAACATTTAAATGTAAGATAAATGGATTAAAATTAATATTTATAATAATTATGATGCATCATGCATATTAATTTTTATCATTTCCAGTCAATTCGTCATGCACTTCATACATATTTTTTGCCGCTTATAAAAATACACGAATTATATATAATAGATATTAATGAAACTATTGCTGAGTTTTTGAATTTAGCACGAAATCAAATGCCTCAAGACACCATTGAATCAGAAACATCAGAAGATATTAAAATAATACAAGATTCAAAATTTCGTAGATTAAAAGCAACTATAAATATGCAAATTGCTTTACAAAAATATAACATATATAGGTTAATAATTAATATTTTAAAAAAAATATTAATTTTATAAAATTTTGATTTATTTAATCTTTTTCTTTATGTTTTTCAGAACTGATTGTTTTGATGAAGAGACTCGTTTGAAACGTTGTGCTGAGGATTTAAGAAAAAAATTGCAGGAACTTAATAATATAATCATTAATGAAATACAAAATCACTTAAATGCTGCAGTTGAAAATACAATTGCTGGTATAAGATATTTTAGAGTGCAAGTTGATGGACCTAAACTTAAAGAAATAAGTGAAAGAAATCCACTAGTTCCTAGGTATACTATTATATCTATAACTATATAATATATAAACATTTGTAATTTTATTATTATTTCTGTATAAATTAAGTTAGAAAATGTATTATTACACTATCACTATGAACATAATTTTCAGATATTTTACTGATTATGGAGCACCTAAAACATTAACTGAAAGAGAAGCAACAATGTACTCAGATGCAGGATGTTATCTTATGGCTCATAATGGATGGGTAATGAATGGTGATCCTTTAAAAAATTTTGCAGATTCTGATTCTAATGTTTATATAAGAAGAGAACTTATTGCTTGGGGTGATAGTGTAAAATTGAGGTACTGCAATTGTTTTTGAAATATTAGTAAGAAATTATAAAATAATTTAAATCATTAATATATTGAATTTGTTGTAGATATGGAGATAAACCAGAAGATTGTCCTTTTCTATGGCAGCATATTAGTACATATGTTGAACAAACAGCTAAAATTTTTGATGGTATTCGATTAGACAATTGTCATTCAACTCCTATTCCAGTTGCAGAGGTATATTTAACTTTTTAAAATGCTATATAAATTTATGTTTTTATTAATAAATTTTGAATATTTTATATTTAATGTACAGTATATGCTTGATGTTGCTCGTCGAATCCGTCCAGATTTGTACGTTGTTGCAGAATTATTTACAAATTCAGATCAAAAAGACAATATATTTGTTAATCGTCTTGGTATCACTTCTTTAATTCGAGGTATATATTTTTATTTTAAGTTACAGAATTATAATTATTTATTGAATTTGTTGAATCGTTTCGTTATTATTTCTTTAATTTAATATATGTATATTTATTTTAAGTTATAAAATATATTATTAATATATAATTAATTCTAAAATATTAATATATAATATAATTATTATTAAAAAAAAAAATATTATTAAATATTATTTTTTTTTAAAATAGAAGCTATGTCTGCATGGGATAGCCACGAAGAAGGTCGATTGGTATATCGATATGGAGGTGAACCAGTCGGTGCATTTTTGCAATCACGTAAACGGCCTTTAGTACCAAGCATAGCACATGCCCTTTTTTTAGATTTAACTCATGATAATCCTAGCACTGTGGAAAAACGTAGCGTGTTTGATTTACTTCCAAGTGCTGCTCTTGTATCAATGGCAGCGTGTGCTAGTGGTAGTAATCGTGGATATGATGAATTAGTTCCTCATCATGTAATTTAATTTTATATGATTATATTTATATAATTATTTTTATAATTTTAAAGAATAATATAATAATAAAGAAAATTATTAATAATATTAAAAAAAGAAATATTATTAATTTTTATCAATTCTTACAGATACATGTTGTAGATGAAACAAGACAATATTCATTTTGGACAGATGATGAATGTTTAATAGATGGTATCAAATTTGTAGGTTTTAAAACTGGTATAATTGCTGCAAAGAAAGCATTAAATGATTTGCATTATATTCTTGGACAACAGAAGTTTTCTCAAGTATATTATCATAATTCATAATGTATATAAAAAGAATTAATTTAATATTTCTTAAGTATTAATTATTAAATAGGTATTTGTTGATCAAATGGATAATGACATAGTAGCTGTAACAAGACACTCTCCAACAACTCATGATAGTGTAATTTTAATTGCTTTTACTGCTTTTAAACATCCTGATCCTAATGCTAATGATTTGAGAAGACATGTGAAACCATTACGAGTGGAAGGTGTAATGGAAGAAATTATTTTGGAGGCATCCTTATGTCATATAGAAGCAAAGTAAGAAATTAAATCAGCAATATTATTTATACATTTATTTTACATATTTATATTTTATAGAAATATTTACATTTTAGAAATGATATCTCACCTTTCCATTATTCTGAAAAATATGTACGAGATGAAAATTATATTAATGGTCTCTCAGAATATATTATAAATCTTAAAGAACATATACAAATTTGTGATTCAGAAATTTTGGAAAAAGTTGATTCTGGTGATCCTAAAATAACTCAACTTAATTTTGTAAATTTTCAACCAGGTTCTGTTATTGCTATTCGGTAATATTTAATTATATATTTCTTTTTTATAATATTCATTCCTAAATTTTATATATCATATATGGACATTAATATATTTTAGTGTATCTCTTCATGCTAATATAAAACCAGCTCTTGCAAAACTCCATAATACTATTTCAATAATCACATCACAAAAAAGTTCGGACATACGCGTTATTGCTTCACGTATGGATTTGATAGATTTAAATAAGGCTTTATATCGATGTGATCAGGAAGAACGCGACGAAACTTCAAACAGATTTGATGTATATAATATTCCAGGTTATGGTCCACTTGTTTATGCAGGATTGCAAGGTAAATTAATAATATAAATTATTATATATATATAATATATTTATAAATTTTTTTTTCTAGGTATTATTTCCTTATTAGCGGATATTCGTCCTAATAATGATTTAGGTCATCCAATGTGTATTAATCTCAGACAAGGTAATTGGTTAATAGGTAAGTGGTAAAAAAAATATTAAAATCATTCTTTTATTTTCAAATAATATATGATTAATAAAACATAATTTTACACAAATATATAGATTATACTTGGCAACGGTTAAAAGAAGATGATGGAACAAAAGCACTTGGAGAATGGCTTGAAGAAGCTACTGAACCATTTAAATTAATACCTCGTTATTTAGTTCCTAGTTATTTTGATGTTATAGTTGTAAACATTTATATGATACTTCTTGAACAATGCTATAATCTAATGTCAAGGTATTTTATATTAAATATTCATTTGTTTTTTATATGTTTTATTCATTTATAATTATTATTCATTATTAATTATAAATGAACTAATTCATTTATAATTATTAGCTTTGTGAAAGATGGTTCTACTTTTGTCAAGATCTTATCTTTGGTTTCAATACAAATGGGAGGAGTAATAAAATCAGCTCCATTACCAGATTTGTCACCAAATATAGATTCTCCTAAACCAAAGATTAAACAATATAATGACGAAAGTGAACAAATATGTATGACATTATCTGCTGGTTTACCGCATTTCACAACAGGATATATGAGAAATTGGGGAAGAGATACATTCATAGCTTTAAGAGGACTATTAATATTAACTGGCAGACATACAGAAGCACGATTTATTATTCTTGGCTATGCTGGAACTTTACGACATGGTCTTATACCAAATTTACTAGATAAAGGAAAAAATGCTAGGTAAAGAATAGATTTTTATGTATTTTAATTCATAATTATTTTTGCATTTTTCAAATAATTTTTTTATGTTTTTTTTTAGATATAACTGTCGAGATGCCTTATGGTGGTGGTTGTATACAATTCAATGTTACATACAAGAAGTGCCAAATGGTTTAAAAATTTTAACAGATAAAGTTTCAAGACTGTTTCCAACTGATGATTCTCTTCCATTACCCGCGGGACAAGTAGTATGTACAAAATATTCATTATAAATAAATTATATGTATTAATATTATATATTATAAATTTATCACAACAAATTTTCAGGATCAATCATTACATGATGTTATTCAAGAAGCTCTTCTAGTACATTTTCAAGGACTTTGTTTTAGAGAAAGAAATGCTGGAAAACAGATTGATGAACATATGACAGATCGTGGTTTTAATAATCAAATTGGAGTACATCCAGAAACAGGATTTATATTTGGTGGAAATGATGCAAATTGTGGTACATGGATGGATAAAATGGGATCTTCTGAAAAAGCTGGTAACAAAGGAAAACCAGCTACTCCAAGGGATGGTTCAGCTGTAGAAATAGTGGGTCTTAGTAAAAGTATTCTTAGTTTTTTAGCTGAATTATATAAACAAAATCTTTTCCCTTATGGTAGTGTGCAAAGAAAAAATCGTGATGGTAAGAAATAAATTTTTTTATATTTATTCATTTTATTTTCATTTTTTTTTTAAATATACTTAATATTTATTATAGGTTCTGTTGTAACATGGAGTTATAAACAATGGGCGGATAAAATTTCATTAAATTTTGAAAAATATTTTTATATTAATGAAATAGCAAGAGAAGAAGAATTAAATTTAGAACTTATTCATCGGCGTGGAATTTTTAAAGATAGTCATGGAGCAACACAAGCATGGGCTGATTATCAACTACGACCTAACTTTCCAGTTGCAATGGTTGTTGTAAGTATTTAATTTTTATATTTATTAATATTTTTAAATCATATATATGTATATAT
>NW_006263351.1:2241034-2241355 GCF_000469605.1 Apis dorsata | reverse complement strand
TAATATATATATATTATATTATTTTATTTTTATATTATATTATATTATATTTTGAAAGGCTCCAGAGTTATTTAATCCAGAACATGCATGGACAGCATTAAAAAAAGTAGAAGAAATTTTATTAGGACCACTTGGAATGAAAACATTAGATCCTGCAGATTGGGCATATAATGGATATTATGATAATTCTAATGATAGTGGAGATACTAAATTAGCTCATGGTTGGAATTATCATCAAGGACCTGTATGTGCTTTTTAATATTATATTAATATAAAAAACTCTAAAATAAAAATAATATAATTTCATAACATCTATTAGGA
>NW_006263351.1:2238000-2240946 GCF_000469605.1 Apis dorsata | reverse complement strand
TTTGGCCTATGGGTTATTTTCTTCGAGCTCGATTGTATTTTGCTCCATTAATTGGTGGAAAAGAAGAATTATGCCGTACAATTGAATCAACTGAAATTATTATTTCTCGACATTTTATAGAAGCATCTACAAATCATTGGAGAGGTCTTCCAGAACTTACTAACAAAAATGGGGAATATTGCAAAGATAGTTGTAGGTCGCAAGCTTGGAGCGCTGCTTCTATCCTAGAAGTTTGTATACATGATGATATATAATAAAATATATAGTAAAATATATTTTATTATATAATTCTATTAATAATTGATATTATATTATATTTTTAGGTTCTTTATGATTTACATAAAATCAAACGGGAATTGCGTTCTGAGGAGAATGAAAGAACGAATTGATATAATTTTGCGTGTGTTCACCACCGCCAATTACACTTAGAACATTTACGATTAGAAAAAGAACGTAGTATTAGAAACAAATGTCACAATAACAAATGGCATATATTTAACACAGCTATAGAAACACCGAGCACGGAAACACACGCATTTGATATTTCGCACGTAGATAAAACTAACATGCCACCGTGCAAATTTATAAAGGCTGACATGACACCTACAAGTGATGATGTTTTTTTAATTCAAGGACTTAAAGAAAACGAAAATCAAATAGATGTTAAACATGATTATATATCGCCTACAGTTATTAATAATTTAGAAATAATTGAAAGTATATCAAATACTACCGAATTATCAATGGTAACAGAAAATAAATGTCATAAATCAGAACAATTCATATATGGAAATGAACCTTTAAAATATGAAAGTAAATCTTTAACTAAACTTAAAGATGATATAAATGATCACACTTGTACAATATTAATGACACCAAATACAGGGGAAAGTAATGCAATGACAAAATACTCATCAAAAATAGATCACGTTTATGAAGAAGTCAATGCTTTTGAATGTGATATTATAAGTTATTATGAAAAATATAGTCCTACGACAGCAAAAACATTAATAAATACACTTTTTCTTCCTCGATATAAAATTTGTAAACAATGTGCCAATTTACAAGGCAGTCCAGTATATTCTGATCGTTTGATATATGCAAAAAAGCCATTATATGCAAAAGAAGTATATCTGCTTCAACAGAACGAAACTTTATGTTTTAGATATTCTTCAAAAGATAATAAATGTGACAATACATTATTTTTGCAATACGATAATATTCAACATTGTTTATTAGTTTATAATTATTTAAAAACTAATGCCTCTAGTATATTTTATTTTTACGGCCCATCACGAGATGTATTTGATTTGAAAACAACATTAAAACCAAATATTTTTATTATAAATAATAATACCAGAGGAGTAATAAATACAGAGTTATATCATCGTTGTGCAAGTAATTTTTATACGAGAATATCAAATAATGGCATTACACCTAAAGTGTTTCATATGAACCATAATAATATTTTAAGTTCTATAAAACATGTTGGATACGATACTGATTTGCAAAACTGGATGAATTATCGTAATGATATTTTACGATTGCACAATCTCAAACAAGATGATGTAATCGATCATCGCGCAAATAGATCCAGTTTATTACTTTTAGAACCTCTATTATTAATGCCAGAATTAGGAAACTCTAGGTATAGGCACGGAAAAAATCGTATTTCACAATCAGAGCACATAAAAATAGTAAAGATAATAATTGCCTATACTCTTTCTTTTTTTATTTTAGCAACAATCACATTTTATATAGTTTATTTTACATAATGAAATATGTGAAAAATATATTTATTTCACATAATAACTATCAAGTTCAATTGAATATTCATTTATATTAATTAAAATTATGAAATTAAGAATTATATTAAATTTATTCTTTTATTTTTTATATAGAAAATATATTTTAAATTTAATTTTATTTATTTAAAAAATTTGCGAATTTTTATAAAACAATTTAAATATTAGTTCAATTTTTTGAAGTATAAAGTTTTTTATTAAATGTGTATCAATTTTACATAATATTTTATTTATATATTTTCCGCATACATAGTATTTTTATATTATAAATTTAATACAATGTATCATTACTTTCGTTAATTATTATATTGTTTATTATGATTGTTCTAATAAGTTATTAAGGTTTATTATTATAATTAAAAATTTATTGATCTTTACATAATTATATAAAATTTATGTTGTTTTAGGAAATTATATATGTGCGATTTTATTGAAACCATAACTAATGAAATATAAAAAAATATTTAATATAAAAAAAATTTTCAATTTTGAAAAATATGTCTATGTATGTCCTTAAAAATTTTAAGAAATATAGGATGCATAGGAGTAAGCACTTAAATTAAAGATTATTCAAATCTATTATTTCTGATTATTATATTACATATTTATTAGCAGGTACTTATTGCACGTATATTTTAGATATATAACATTTTCTTAATAATTTTCACATCTGTACGAAATATTTGCAATAAAATATTGATATATATATATATATCATTTTGCATAATATAAAGTGTTATTTTTTCCCTATATTTTATGCACTATATAGGAATATAAAATTATATTATGAATTACAATATAATATTTAATATACGATATATATATTTAGAATGATAAATTATGTTATATAAACTATATTAAATTAATTTGTAAATATTAATTTATAAATTATAAATTAATTTATAAATAAAAAATAATATTTTTTATTTATAAATTTAATCATTTACAAAAATAATTAAAATTTAATTTCAATTGTATATAATTTGTATATAATTTAAATTAAAATAATAGTTAAAAATATATAGAACTAAATCTATATGATCCGTTTAATGGAAATAATAGTAGAATATCTTCCAAGGGATTAATCAAAAAAATTAATTAAAATAATTAAAAAAATATTTTTATAAAAGTTGAAAAAGTA
>NW_006263351.1:2237302-2237762 GCF_000469605.1 Apis dorsata | reverse complement strand
TTATGGACACAGGACAGATTAAAGTCAAGTTAATTTTTTTAAATAAGATTCGATATTTTTTATTTATAATATAAATAATAGCATTTATTGAGATGAATACAATAATCTACTATATAATATCATTTTATACAATAGAATGACATAAATTAAGAATTAGATGAAATTTTAGCAGAATTTTATGACATCATGTAGAATGATGCTAAATTAAATTAAACATTATATGTGATATTTCTCAAAATTTTATTAAAATTTCTTAAAAGAATAATCCTTATTATGTAACATAAATAAAATTGTAAAATATAATTTTGCTCACACGTTATATTTTAATATTATAATTTTTTAAATATATATTTAATTTATATTTTTTAAATATAATAAATTATGTAGTAATATAATTATTTAATCTTAATAAGTAGTGAATTATTCACATGTATAGAACAAATATGAATATTTAAAATCA
>NW_006263351.1:2230659-2237233 GCF_000469605.1 Apis dorsata | reverse complement strand
TGTATATATTTATAAACAGAAATTATAAAAAATATAGAATCATATCTCAATTAAAAAAGACCACTTAAATATTTTTTTGTGTTTAATGAAGCAAAAAATTTTTATAACAATTTAAATGACTTTAAAAACAAATACATCATGAAAGAAAATTTTTTTTTTTATTATTTTATTCAAATTTTTTCAAAATCATTGATATTTTTTAAAAGTCTATATCTTTTTTTAGTTTATTTTATATAAAAGATTGTATATTAAATCTAATTATGATTTGTAGATGATTTTGAATATAAAAATTAAAATAAAATGAAATTATAAAATAATATTAAAATGATAATTTAAACTAACTATTATATATAATAATATATTATTATATATAAAACTTAAAATATTCTAAGTAATGTCAATGATAAACACTAAACTTCCTGATGTTCATTCATGAATTGTAATATTCTATTATTGAATTGTAATAGTCTAATTATTACAGATGGAATAATAGCACAAACTTTAATTATATATTTATATTTTTTGAAATGATAGATCAGTATTAGTAAATTTCTTTCAAAAAATTTCTAAGTTATTGAATTAATGGATTCAGATCATAGATTCAATTTTATTATAATCTAACTCCTTTAGATTTTTCTTTAAAGAAAGAATTTTTTATGTCTAAAAATTATAGATATTCGGATATATTTAAATATATTTTTTCATTCACTATAAAATGAAATAAAAAAAAAAAATATTCTGATAAAAATATCTGATAAAATCATCTATATTTTTGATAAAAAATATAAATAACCTTAAAAAATTCATAAATGACCAAAAAAAAAAAAAAAAATAATAATACAAAAAAGATTTATCAAAATTACTTAAATTATATTATATTTTTTGTTCATTAAAATCTAAAAGAATATTTATATGATCTTTTTTAATTAATTTATTTTCAATAATAAATATATTAAATTTAAATCATATTATCAAACTCAAAAATTATAATATCACTATAAAAATCAATAAGAAGTGATCAAAATTTGCTTATTTGTTTATAGTTTATTTGTTTCTTGAAATCTAAATATATTATTTTTATCTTTTACATTATTTTATGGTTATTTAAATATGCTACTTGTAGCATTGTTAAAAATATATCAAATGCTTTATGAAATTCAACATTAGATTAATGGAACTATATTATTTATAATATTTTATTAATATTTTATTAATTTGTAATAGTGTTTATCACGTAAATTTAGATAATATAAATTAAAATTTACTAAAATTTAAGAAAAATTAATATATATACAGCAGTTTGATATTTAGCAGTAAATAATAAAAATACGAAAAACAAATTTTCAACTATGTTATTTAATTCATGCTTTAACTATACTACTGTTTTTGTAACATAGTTTTATATGATTGTTACTTAGTAAAAGTTGAACTTAATTATATTCATAATTTCAAATTTAATACATAGAAAGTTTTATGTATCAAGAGTATAGAATTAGAGTATTTTTTAATATAAATATAGTTGTTCTATAATTTATTACTGAGCAAAACTTAAATATTATATATTAAGTTTTACATACTTAAATATCATCGAATAATCCTCTTTGTGGAGCTACACAATTAGTATTTGCAATAAATGCTCTTGCTGTATCAGTATGTTCTTCATAAAAATCATCGGCTTGATAACCTCTATCATAACTATTATTTGCACCATAACTATCAACTCCAGATGCCATGCCAATATAATATTCCGTAGGATCAAAATCATGTAATAATCCAGCTCTAGCAGATTCTACTGATTCATCTCGTTTTAAAGGACGAACTATAATTTAATTAAATAAACTGATTTAAAACTTTTATAGTATACAAAATAATAACTGATAGTACAATTGGAAAGGGATTCTATATAAAAAATAAATTGAAAATATAAAATAAAATGTTTTTGTATGAGGTTTTGTTTTTAAGAAAAATTGACTTTAAATATTCGCTGAAAACATGCACTTCATTATCTCTTTATCTCATTATCTCATATTCTTAATCTCATTGTAATTTTCTCATGATAATTATTGGTCAAAAATAGGCACATATTTTAAATTTCTGTAAACGTTTTTTAATTATTTTGTTGTTTTAATTAAATAAGAAATTGATTCTTTTTTTTAATTAATTGAAACTTGAAATTTTTTCCGAACTGTTTTGATATGATTTCATAAATAAAAATCAAGTGTTGTGAAACAGAATGCAATAGCCAAATTTTACTATCCAATCTACTATTAAATCTTAAAGGAGTTATATTAAATCAGTTGTTTATTCTGAAAAAATTACAAGTTTGATCAATTAAAAGAAAGAATCAATTTTATAATTAATTAAAACAATATATCAATTAAAAAAATAATTAAAAAATTCATAGTACAATAAACATCAAACAATAAACAAGCAAATCTGAACTAAAAAGAATAAGTTATAGCAAAATACATTAAATTAGATTAAATGTATGTATATTTGGCGAATAATTAAAATTGATTTTCTTGAAAACAAAGCTTCAGAAAAAATTTTATTCTCTATTTTTTTATACTTATTTTTTTGATATAGAAGCATTTTTTTTCAGTTATATTATCAATTATCAATCAATTCTGTATATTATGTATAGCAGTTCGTAAACATTCCATATATTTTCTTTTTAAACAAATATATAAATACCTGTGTCAGTACTTTGTCTTGAGGTTCTGTAGCGAGATGAATTGGCAGCACCGCTAAATCGTTCTTGAAGCTCGCGTCTTCTACATATTAAATCTTCCGCTCTTTGTCGTTTGCGTCTTTCTAAAAATGTAATGTAAGCAAAATAATATGAAATATTATATGAATTAAATAATATTTAATTGTATTAGTTAAAATAAAATAAAATAATAATAATAATAATAAAATAAAATAAAGAGTTTTACCTCGTTTTATTAATTCTTGACCTTCTTCAACAAGATCTGTTGTAAATTCATCATCATCAAGAAATTGTTGGAAACCTAACATAGAAAGCAATCTACTTCCTAGACTAAAATATGTTGCTAAGCAAAATGCTAGAATAGCCATTGGAAAATATACATTAAATCCATCAGATATAATAGAAATAACATCCATATGTCCCATTACCTAAATAAATGTATTGTAAAATAATTTAAATTTTAACTTATTACAAAAATTTAACAATTATTTGTCATTTACCTGAGTGTAATGAGTTTCCAAAATATGAGTTTTAATAATATGTGAATCCATATGTATAAGACCCAAGAAATTCAAACACATAGGTGGTGTAAGACGACACAACATCATGCCACTAAATATTAAACTATATTCATTTGTTTGATGATGTGGAGCCAAATAATATAAATTTAATACACGAATTTTTAAAACGGTTGAATAAGCACAATAACAAAGATAAGCAATTATCAGCATTGATAATACCTAAAGAAAGAATATTTAATTTTGCATTAATTTTTAATTTTTAAAACAATAATTTTGTTTAATAATATCAAATTCATATATATATTTTTACCTCAATTGTAAAGTAATCGTAATTTTCTTTAGCTAGATTCAAAAATTGGGCAAACAATGATAATACTGGAGATTTATTGAAAAATGTTACTTCTGACCATACTACAGCAATAGAAAGACATCCAGTACAAATAGCTACAATTTTTTGTACATAACTTTTTATGATACATTTCCAATACCATTCTAAAAATTTAAATAATGATATATTTTGTAATTATTAATATTATATCTTAATAATTATAATTATAATTATATCTTACCAATAATTGGATTATAAATAATACAAAATGGAAATGAACGATGTGTAGGGAAAGTTGGTTTAAATCTTCTATCATCATTTAGTTGATTTCTTGCTATATCTTCCAAATCAATTATTTTATCAACCAAAATTCCCCATTGAGTTTCTATACGTTGTAAAGTTTGCAATGCTTTTATAGTCTAAAAGAAAGAAATGAATTATTTATTTATGTATATACATATTTAATGTATATGTTTAATATATTTAATGGAAAACGAACTTGTCTATGTAGACGAATTAAAGCTTTTTCTGATGGTGTATCTGTTGGTGTATCATCTGGTAATTGTCTTCTATTCATTCTATCTTTTAATTCTGCTGGAATTTTTTGAAAAATTGTTTCTAAATTACAATGAAAAGGATGTCCTGGTCCAATAGAAACTGTAGCAGCTTGTAAAGACTAAAAAATAAAATAAACAAAATAATTATAAAAATCAAATATTAAATAAAATTAATTAAATTTAAACTACCTCAAGTATATCATCTACTGTTTCTTCCGCTTCACATTTATCTAAACTTAATTTAGCAACTTTAAAGTAGCTATAATTTAAAGTGTATCCAGGTTTGCTAGCATTCCATAATCCACGAGGAACTTCCACAAGTGCATATCCAAGAAGTAATACCAATAAAAATAAACCCCATGTATTTGATGCAGATGATGCTATAGCTTTTAATTTTTGACTAAAATAGACACATACATATATATATATATATATATATACATATGATGTATATCTGTATATATATGATGAAAATATAATCTTATATTTATTTTTTTAATATATTATAGTTACCCATCAAGATCAAAACCAGGCTTTAATGCTATATATATTAAAAGGATACCACATATAAACAAATAACTTCCATAATATATAGCATTATCTATCAAAGCAGATTTTAATTTTCCTTGAACAGTGAAATCTCCTGCTTTTATGTAAGACTGCATGAGAGGTAATATCAACCATGTTAAACATTGTGAAGTCCAATATACAATTCTCCATAAATTTGGAAATATATGTTCTGGTACATTAGGCCAAGGTTCTTTACAAGTATGAAATGGAATTGCTGTTGTACCATCAGACATTAATTTTGTGCTATTATGAATATTTTGTTCAACACATTGTCTAAAAACAGTCTATATAAAAGTAATATAAATTTTGAATTAATTAATTTGAATTAACAATGTGTATATTATTTTGATATTACTGAAATTAATAAACATCTACTTACAGATGAAACATCTAAAGGTAAGATAAATATTATTAACAATGAAAAGTACCATGCTATGAGTACAGAGATTGTAACGATAATATGATGTCGAAAAATATTCCCATATTTATATAATAAAGTGGCAGCAAGACAAAATGCTACCACAATTTCTGTCAAGAATACTCCAAGAACCATTTTGGTGATTTTTAATTTTATTTTATCATAACTGAAATTATGTTTATTCTTCAGTTTTTAAAACTTATTCATTTTCATTTACATTATTATATTCTATTGGTTCTTGAATTTTTAATTCAGCATCTTTTTGCATCTTTTCTAATTTTTCTAATGTAACTGATTTTAATGGAATTAATTTAGGTTTACAAAGAATATAATCCAAATTTTCTTCCTGGTATAGCAAGCTTTGCTTAGGAAGAATAATATCAATCTTTTCTAAAGAATTATCCATTAACTCTGACATTTTGACTGGAATAAAAAAAGTTTATTAAAGTTATATATTTTAAACAATTTTTTTAAAATTATTTTTTTTTAAACATTTTAAAATATATGTAATAAATAATTTATCTATTATTATATATATTTCATATATATTTTATTATTATTACTTATATATTATTATTTAATTTATACAAATATTTAATATGAAATTTATTACTTTTAATATGAATCGTTTTAATACTTGTAATAGATAGTAAATAAAAAATTTAACACTTTAAATACTTTTTAGATAATGATAAGACATTAAATAATGAATAAATGAAACTAAAAAATAGTTAACAGAAGGCTAGTTATAATCACATTTCACATATTTACTTTGATATCTTTCAAAGTTACTTATATTTTAAATTACATACATGTATATTATAACATACTTTTATCATTGAGAAATGTATTTTATCCATTTCTTTTTTTTACATTAAAATCATTAAATATACATTGTATGATACAGTAAAAAGTATCGACGTCACATGCACACCGTCAAATTGTCATTTGCGAATAATATGATACATTATTCTGCACACAACATAGTTTACTGTAGATAGATATAAGCCATAGTATTCAACTTGGCAACATTGCTTTTGTAAATATGTAAGTAAATGAACTTATATTTTATTATTACTATGAATGTATTGATAGATTATTAGTAATTAATTTTTAGAAAAAAATTAATTTAAATATACATAATCTTTTCATATTTACGTATACATATTATATAATTATAATAAATATTCAAAATAATATTAAAAATTTAAAATTGATATTCACATTTGAAATATTTACATTTAATAAAAATAACATAAATAAAACATTTTTAAATAAAACTACAATTTTTAATAAGCTAAATAAAAATATACAAAGAATAATGTTAAATAAGTGAGGTTAAACATTTTCGTAATTTCATAAAAAAACGTTGCTAAGAAAAGACTTTTGAAGAAAATTAACATTAAAATTATTATAATTATTGAAAAATATTATAATTATTATTTAAAATAAAAGTATTTAAAATATATG
>NW_006263351.1:2226354-2229901 GCF_000469605.1 Apis dorsata | reverse complement strand
TATATATATATATATATAATTACATATATGTCATAAACCTATATAATGATTGAATTAAAATTTATATTAAAGTAAAAATTTTAAAAATGTTATTAATTTATTTTCACCAATGATTTGAATAGATTATATAAAATAGATTGTGTGTATGAAGTAATGAAAAAAATTTTCTTTTCAAATTTCTATATTTTTTTTATAAATATTTGAATATTAAATTTATTTAAATGATTAAATAATGAAATTAAATGCAATGATAATGTGAAATTTATTTATCATAACTCATAATATGTTTAAAAGTAAAAATCAAAATATAATAAAAAATATTATATAACCACTTCACATATTCTAAAATATAAAACAATTTTGAGATTATAAAATATAATATACTAAAATAATATTAACTTATAAATAGTTTTCATTATGGTATTATTCAATTAATACAAGATATTGTTTTAATATATAAATTTATAATGATTTAATACATTTTTATTATTTAATTTAACATAATAATAACATTAATGAGCTAGTTAAAATAAAATGTAATAATACAAGTTTACGTTTACAATGTATAAATCACTGTATGAGTGCATCCTGATGTTTCCTGTTACATGTACCATTCTTTCTCGCGGAATGATTAGTTATTTCATAAAGTTTATCTTTTTATAGGTACCATGTTATAAATATATGTTATTTTCGTTTTCATATTTTTTTTCATATTTTTTCATAGTCATATGAATGTACACATAATCTATGATTCTCATTGAGCTTTAAGTGAATTTCATTTTAATCTAACTGATTTTGGACATAACATGACAACAGTCACAAACATGTAGCAAGCTAGGATTACAACATAAAGTAACTGATTGCTGTAAGATTCATTTTATTGGCTAAGGAGTGTTCTTATTTCTTTGTGCATATGGCAAAGGAAATCAACATAACTTGGACTTCCATCGTTTTCTCTATCTTCAATCAAGAAATGACGTAATACAATTTCTAGTTTTTCACGTTGTCTTATTATAGTTAACTGAAAGATGTAATAAAACATAAGTTTCATGAAATTTTTAATGCATTTCATATTTTTTCAATTTACTTACCCTCATATAACGATGCCTTTCCATACGTACGCGATTAATGATATCAGAAATTCGTTTATTTAGTGGAGTATCTAATACTGGCAGTGCAGTACAGTCTGTATCAATTTGAACTATTGATGGAACACCAAATACTGCTTGTATCCATTGTGGAGAAAGTGCCAGGCCTAACCATAAAAACATATGGATACTATTTTCTAAAATAAAAAATACAAAACAAATATGAATATAATTTAAAATTTTTTTCAATGAAATAAGAAATAATATTATACCAAGTAAGTACGCGCCATCATCAGTGAATTTATCAATAGAACAACGTAACATTTGTGGTAATTCTGTATCTTGTAAATCAATATCATGTAAAGGAAGTAATCTCGGGTAAATATACACGACTGATATAGAAATTGGCATAGTTGCAACTGCTTGCATAACAAAAGATCTATCATCAATAGACATATCAGCACCTGAAAAATTGAATTTATAGCGTTGATCACATTGTAGAATAAAAAACTAGAAAATAATTAAAAATAAAATTATGTACCTCCAGATAATGCATCACTTTTTAATAATGAATTAATGTAAAGTGGAAGCAATTTCATACATTCTGGTAATATTAATTGGCCAGCATTAGATGGTGAAGCACAATGTTTTCGATATGCAGCTAATATATTTGCACATCTTGCAATTAAATTATCTTTTACAGTTTTTGGAGTTGATTCAATTAATTTAAAAACACCTAAAAAATTTTTAATTGAATAATACTTGATGAGATAAATTTTTAATGAAATAAATATGAATTATTCTACTTTGTTTCGAGAAATAATTTATGATTGCATCTAAATCACATGCACGGTATAATTCTGCCATTTGAGATGATGTTTTTAAACTAAGATTAATAATACGCAATCTTCTAATTCCACTGCATGAAGTGTACAATAAAGCTGCTTGAATATATACACCTTCATCATCTGTTAATTTATCATCATGTTTTATTTCTATAGCAATAGCCTAAAATATTAAATTAACAATTTTTATTATATCTTTAATACATGATAAAATAAAAAAATCAAATTATTTTATAATTATATAATGCAAATAAAATGTTTACCTTATTACAATCTATACTAGCCAATTCCATATCTGTAGTATTTGACATAAAGAAGTGACCAAAAAAATCAGTTGCTCGAACACCAGTAGATGTACGTACGCGCATAATAGCATCAAATGCAATTGGTCTACTAATGTTATTAATAACATCCGAAATTAAACGATCACCATCTATATCAGCCTAAAGAATTAAAAAAAATTTTAATATGATATATGTATATATTTTATTTACACTATAATAATAATTAATTTTATCTTTATTACCTGAAAATAAGTATATTTATAAACTTCTCCACCAGTCAACCTAGCTATTTGTCCTATTGTCGCAATATCCACATATGAATTATTGAAAACAAACAAATCTACGGAACATCCCATGCCCACACATTCCTGACCTAGATTATTATAAATGTTATTTTGCGGAGCTGAAAAGATAGATTAACTTGAAAATATTTGAAAATATTTATTATTATTATTACTTAAAAAATATCTATTAATTTAAAAATAAAAAATTTACCTAATACGGTTTTTTCTTTTTCTGTACCAAGAATTTTCCGATCATCACGATTTTTTAGTTTACCAGGTGCATCAGCAATAGGTAAAGAAGAATGGAAAACCATTAATTTTCCAGCACAATCTGAAGCCTTAATTATTCAATTAAAATTATAATTAGTCCATATATTAAGATTTTTTTATTTTGTTACTTATTATTATATTTATTATATAATATTATATAATTATATATTATATAATATTTATTATTATAAGATTATATTTATTAAAAAAAATACCTTTAATGCTTCTAATCCAGCCTGTATAGCTGGTGCAAGGATTGTTTCTGTTTCACGTGTATCTGCAAACATTGCTGGTATTTGTGTCATTAAACTGTCGATAACAGATTCACTTTCTTCAACATCACATAAAAATCCATCAAGAAGTGGCATAAAAACATCTTGTACATCTCCCACAACCATCATTTGTGGTTGAGCGAGACAAGAATTAATATTGTAAAAGTGCACTGTATTATTATATGTTATAAATCCTACTTTCATGTTTGTTTTTGATTGACCAGCATCAATAGGTAAATGTCGCAAAATTGACTTCATTTGCATACAAAGTAAATTAACTAAACCAGATTTAACTGTGTTGTATGATACATCGATCACGAACACAATAGCTGGTGGTTTTGGAAAAGTATTGTTCTAAAATAAATATTTTCAAAATAAATATTATTAAAATTAAATACTTTTTAAATTTTTTTTTTATCTTACTCTGCAATAATCCTTAGTAGCAATATATTCATATGTTCCTAACATTAATTCTGGTCTTTCATAACGATCCATACGTTGACC
>NW_006263351.1:2222818-2226178 GCF_000469605.1 Apis dorsata | reverse complement strand
AAAAAAAAAAAAAAATAATAATTGTATAAAACAGAAAAACTTAAAAAAATAAATTCATACCCTCAGTTGTTGCTTTACAAAACATGCATTGAAATCTTCTGCCTGCATCAATAAATTGCATAAATGGACTCATATATGCTTTACATCGTACACAACGCACTGGACCAATTTCACCCATATCTACAATAGGTGGTTCATATTCTCCTTCTGCTATACGAGCCATTGGACTTATTATTAGACCAAATGGAACATTTGTCTAAAAATACAAATTATTTTAAAGAATATACAAAATTAAAATAAATAATTTGATGTATTTGATTTATAATATTCAATGTACTTGTTTTATAATATCTGCTGTGGTAGGAACAGTATACATAGTAGATCTAATATATCTAGGAGATGCATTTCCTTGATCTTGCGTTACAAATTTGGTGGTTACTAATGGTGGAACCAAACCCTTTTGATTAGTTATAAATACACCACCTCTTGCGCGTTGATCATCTTGAATTACTTGAATCTTTGAAAATATATTTAAAATTAATCTAAAGAACCAAATCAAATTATAATAAGTTGTAATTTTGAATTAATTTCTTACTGGACTTGGCATTTGTTCAGGATCTAAACGTCTAGTTTGTTGTGGTTGCATGCCTGATTGATATCTACCTGTTACACTTGGTGTACCACCTTGATATGAACTTCTTTGAGCATTATATATATCCTATATAAAATAAAAAAAAAATATTTATAATATGATTGATTATGATAAATTTATAATTATGTTATTTTTCAAATATACATTATTATAGCCTTGATATCCTGTATGTTGATAGTTTGGCATTGCACTGGTTGGACTACGACTGATTCCTGCAGGATTTCCTATATGTTGTCCTTGTATTGGTGGTCCAGATGTATATGATCTTTGACCAGATTGTGATAAAGTTGCACCAGAATTTATCATTTGTCCTGCTGATTGACCAGGTAATGGAGGCATTTGTGAACCAGGTAAATTTTGTGGTCCTAACATTGGTGGTCTATTAAATCCTTGTTGATTCATTAATGAAGATTGAGCAACATTTTGTTGACCAGACATTGGGGATGGATGTATATTTTGTTGATTTGTTAATGGAGGACCAGATAAATTAGAGATAGGCATATTTTGCGGTTCTGGAAAAGAATGACCAGGCTTTTGGTGTCCTTGTAATGAAGAATAATGCTGTCCTGGTAATGATGGTGTAGAAAGTGAAGGTCCAGATAAATTTTGTTGAGTTTGTAATAGTGGATTTGACAAACTCTGTTTTGATAGTGATGGTCCAATTAAATTTTGCCCGTGTGTTCCTTGCATAAGCATATCTTTATGCGTTTGTTGATTTGATAATGGAGGCCCTGATAAATTTGGTTGTCCAGATATTATTGGATTAGAAAAATTTTGTCCAGGTAAAGATGAACTAGAAGATACATTTTGTCCTTGTAATAGTGCAACTTTAGATCTTTGTCCTATTGGTGGCCTAGGAAAATTTGATTGTTCAGATGTGTCAGTAACATTCAATTGACCACCAGATTGATGTTGATTTGAAGCTATTCCTGCATTGAACACTTGTTCAGTTGTTAAAGTTTGTCCAGGATAATAGTTGCCAGAAGTAGTTCCTGTAGAATGTCCTGAAAATGGAAGACCAGTAAGCTGTGGTGTAGAAGTTTTCAAAGTTGTCTTCTGCTCTTGTACATTTGTCCCAGAAATAGGTAGTCCAGATTTTCCACCAGGATCAGTTTGTCCTGTTGAACCTATTAAAATAAATTTAATTTCTTATTGATTATCAATCTTATTGATCTTATTAATTATTATTAAATCCTTAAATCCCCAGTAAATTCATTAGTTTTCATTTTACCAATTTTAATAATTTTAAAAAAATTTATAAAAATTTCATTTTAAACAATTTTTTTTTTGTTCATATATAATCAATGGTCGATTATTTATAAAAAAAACTTTTTGTACTATATATTAAATTCTACCTACATATTTCCATAACAATGTATATGATAGTATGTAATGATAGTAATCTTCATATCAAAATGTAAAAATAAAATATAAAAAAATTTTTGAATGATCGAAATTAACTAAAATTATAATAATAGGAATATTATAATCTATTAATTTTTCCATAATTATATATATATTGTATGTATATATCTTTTATATTTTATATCTTATTAAATATTAAATATCAACTATCTTGAATTATGTTAAATCATTATTATTCGCAGCGAAAAATGTTTTTATGATTATTAAATAATTTTAAGAGGTATATACTAGCTTATTAATTTTTTATAGGTTTTTATATTAAGAACATATAAAGATCAACTTTCATTTTTTAAATAAAACCATATATTTTTTATGCATTAATCAATGCAGTTTTTAATTATCTATAATGTTGAAAAAGAATTATTATGAAATATTTTGATATAAATATTATTAAAATATGATATTAAAAATTTGATATAATATTGTTAAAACTTTCTATCCTTTGTAAATGTAATCTTATCCGTGAACATGACATTTTTTAAAAAATCAACATCTTCAAAGAAAATTTATTCAGAAAATTTTACACAACAATAAAAATTATTATGAGCTATATATATATAATTTTTAAATTTTAAAAAAGTAATATATGTGAAATTTATGCTTATAAAATATATATATAATATTCATTTAATTAATTCTAGATTGTCTTTCAATTTTACTACAACTCAAAGATGGATTTAATATAACTGTAGCTAAAATTGCAATTTCATTATTCATTTAGATTGTTTATCATTCTTATATCGAATAAATTTTTCATATAATTCCTCCAACTAAAATGAAAATCACTTAAAAACATTCAACGATATGGATGATTTTTATCAGAACAATACAATCATTCTACATTTTTTGAGTTTCAAAAAAAATTGATAACATATCTAATTTCTTTTTTAGTGTATTTCATTTTTACAATTATTCATTAAGTTAAATGTCCGTATCAAGATAATAATAGAATTTCTCAAATGTTTATATTTCATAACGCTGTAAATCATATTTTTATTGCAATAATATTGGTATAAAAATCATTAGTGAGTTTTTTTAACATTTATATCAAAATATCTTCTAAACTAATTTTTCATATACGAGTTAATACAGAATTAAAAACTGTATCAATTCATATATAAAAAAAATATATGGTTATGTTTAAAAAAATGAAAATTGATATATCCTTAATATATCCATCTTCAAAAATCTAATAAAAATAATAACATAATAATAACAGTATGTGCACTTTTTGAAACCATTTAATATTTTTTTGTCTATCAAAACATTTCTTGTGAATAATA
>NW_006263351.1:2218903-2222653 GCF_000469605.1 Apis dorsata | reverse complement strand
ATATTATAAAAAAATTGTAAAAAAATCTGATTTTTTAAATAAATAATTTTTTGATTTTTATTCATTCATATATATTACTTATAGTAGATATTATCTTAATGTATTTATATATAAATAGTACTAAAAATTTTTGTAAATAAATTTAAAATTAAAGTTAATTATATATATAAGAAAGAAGAAATCAAAATATAAGATATTTCAAGCTTATTAAAATCAAAAACTAATCAATTAATTAACATTATAGTTTTAATGAAATTCTTTTATTCTTACCACTCCCTGATAATGTTTCTAATGCATTATTAAAGCCATTTACATTTGAAGATGTAGGTATTGTAGGACTACTTTTTCCAGGTAAAGGTGGTGGTGGAAAATTTTGCTATAATTTACAATGTGAATTAATGCATCAAATAATTTAATAATTAACTATATATTATAAATATATATAATATATATAAATATACACAATTACCACTGATGGTGGTCTTTGTTGATCCCCCAAAGATATATTTGACATTTGATTAATTATATTATTTTGACTTGTTGTAGGTGGCATTATATGTGGATTGTTTGCAGATAATTCAAATTGAGTATTTCCTAAATAAAAAATATATTATTATAAATATGAGAATATTTTTTAAAACAAAAATAAAAATATATTATATTACCTTGTGTTTGTATATTATTCATATAATATGGTGTTTGAGACTGATGTAAATTAGAAAGGGGAGATCCTTGGATTGATTTTTGAGAAGTATATACTTGAGAATTTATTGGAGGCCCTTTTAATAAATTTGGTGGAATATTAGAATTTACTTCTCCATAAGGAGATGAAGTCGGTGGAACAGGAAAGTAACTAGGTTGTTGTTGTTGTTGTTGTGATTGTTGTTGCTGTTGTGACTGTTGCTGTATATATTGTGGATTCATTTTTATCCTAAAAAAAAAAACAATATATTATTTCAATTTTTTTTTATGTAATTTTAATTAAATTAAATTTTCAATAATAAATGTGTACAAAATAAATTTATATTTATATTTTCAATAAAAATATATATATTTAATTTAGTTTTAAAATTAAATTAAATAATTCGAATACTAAATTTTTTAATTTCATTAAAAAAAATACACCCACAAATTATATTTATTAAAAATAACAAGTATATTTATTGAGAAACATAATTTTAATCCATAAACTGAAGTTGCGCACAAATATAAATCATATATTCGATAGCGTAATTATAAATTTATGTAAATTAGAAATAGAAGTTCAAAATATGCTACATATTGACAGACGTAAGATAACCTATACATATTAAGGATATGATTATTGTACACAATATTAATCCTTAATTTTACGTGAATTTTATGCTTTAATTACTTAAAAATTTTTGTTTTATATAATAAATTACTAATAAATATTAGTTTAAAATAGTAAAATAAAATAAGCCATTTTGCACACAGTAATACTTCTAAACGAGGTACTTGATGAGTAATTTGCAAAATGCTTATGAAATTTAAACTACTTACGTTGTGTCATTAAACGCATTTGAACCATAACAAAAGTTAATATTTCCACAAATGTTTACACTAAATGAAGAAAATGTATTTCGCTGCAATAGTGACTGCTGCCGATGCCACGTAAGGTGGCATTGCGCATGCGCTTAATGCACGCTGACGGGACACGTCATAATAAAAAATTAGAGCATTATAAAAGATAAATTTAAATAGAAATATAAATTTATTTTATTTTAGCATGTATTTATTATTATAATAAAATTAGTAAAAGAGAACAAAATATGAGCAATCTATAATTAATAAATTATTTACATTTATTTTACATAAAATATTGTTTTTTGTAATTTTATTGCTGATCGGTTGGTATTTATATAAGCATAATATTTAAAAAAATTACAAGATCATTACATTTATAAATAAAATGATAAGTTCGAATATTTGATAAGTAAATTTAAAAAATATCCTTATTTGATTCTGCATAACTATACTGCAACATTAAAATATACAATATTTACATAAATATATACACAAATAAATATATATGCAATAAATATGTATATAAATAATATTTTTAAATTACCTTTAGAGTTAAATTGCGATATGAATGAATTAAATAAATAATTTTAATTAAATTAATGATACTCCATACAAAACTAAGTATTACATCAACCATGTAAAGTCGATTGTTAATATGTATATATATAATACACATATCTAAACAAATATATGCAATATATATTATTGATAAAACATTAAATCTAAAGTTATATGATTCATTTAAAAGTGATATCGTTTTGCATAATTCGAATTGTACACACTTTAATAAGTTGTATCTGGAAGCTAAATATTAATATAAATAATTTGTCTCAAAATAAAATTATTTATAAAGATTTATTAAAAACTTAGATTTATCAAGATTTAAAAACATACTATTATTTATATTAGATGTCTCGGAGATAGAAATGAAAGTTTTTCCTTTTGTAATAATATTTAGCATTGTGTTTATCTGTATAAATCTAATTTTAATTTTATTCATAAAAATGGCAAAAGTACATATTATAATAACATTAACAAAATCAGGTATTCGATCAAATATCCACATTAAAACATATAAAAAATTTGCATTATTGTCTAATAATCCATAATAATCCATTAAATTACATGTTATTACTATAAATATCACATTAATAATTCTAACAATATCATTTTTCATACATAATGTATGATCAATCTCTATATTTAAAAATTTTAAATTTTTATCAATGTTATTTATATATTTGAATGCTCTTCTTATTTTTAAACTTTGACGCATACTTGAAATTATTATCAAAGAAAATAAAAATAAGTTTAGGACAAATCGAAATTTTCTAAGTACAAATGTGTTATTTATAAGAAAAAGTTTTTGCATTATATCAACCATATAATAAAATTGTAAACAAAAACGAAGACTCGCATAGGATACTATTAATATGGATATATAAATGTAATTTATACATGAAATTTTGAAAAATTTTATAGGATATAAACCTGTAAAAAGAAAAAGATTTAAAATCGAATATTATAATAAAAATGATCGAATGTTATTTAATAATTAAATTAATAATAAAAAATATAAATTTTTATTATTCAATTATTCATTTATTTACTATGTTATTATATCATAATTATTTAATATTTTACCTAAAAGTTTTATTATACCCAGTAATAACCAAGATTCTTCGTAAATATTGGAAGGATGAAATAATTTCATGACTATGCCTTTTCACGATAATAATTATAACTAAATTTAAACGGAATTTCATATTATGTATATATTTCATGCATTAAATTTATCAATAATTTTACTTGCATGTTAGTTAATATTGAATAATTAATTAGAAATTTTACATGCAATTTGTGACAAGTATACATTTATAATTGCGTATAAATATTTATCTTCTATATATTATATTTTTTATTACAAATATAATCTACAAATTATACAAATATTATAAAAATATTTGTATATAAATACAATTAATACAATTAATAATTGACTTATTTAATTACTTTATTATATTTTATTATAATTATTTTAATATTATATAATATTATATTTTAATAGTATATTTTAATAGTATATTTTAATGAAATTAATTATATTATGATGCTTTTATATTTTATATCATGATATAACTGAATGATTTATATGTTTTTTTTAATTATGATTTATTGAATCATAATTAATATATATATATA
>NW_006263351.1:2210979-2218630 GCF_000469605.1 Apis dorsata | reverse complement strand
ATAGTCATGTCTAAAGAAAAATTATTTATTTATAATTATATATATAATTATAAATATTTAATTAATATATAATATTTAATTATAATATATATATATATAATTATAAATATTTTATTATAATAATATTTATAATAATACTCAATGATTATTTATAATTATATACAATATATATATGTAATAGTAATATTTAATGATAGTGATCGCCTTGGTTATCATGTTATGAATTATTGAATCATAGCGAAACGTCATTGAGTACTATTGCTATTGTGCGTTTTGCCATATTATTTAATTTTTATATTAAAAATAAAAATGATTATATAGTTTTTCTTGATCCTTTTTTTAGTAGAAAAGTTTGTTATATCCCATAGTGTGATTAGATTTTTTTCTATTATTCTCAGTTTTTGAAATAAATTAAAAAATCCAGTGAAAAGTTTTCGATATTTAAAAAATTTTTTTTAAATCATTATATTAAACATATTTGAGAGAAAATTCAAAATAATTTCATAAGAGCAACTGAATAATAAAAACACAAAATATGTCTAAAGTTGAAAAATTGTAATTATTTTTAAAATTGATTTTTTCAAAAATTATATAGATATATAATATATAGATTCTAAGAAAATGATAAAAAATGATAAAAAAGATAGCAAATTGATAGATTTGGCAAATATAAAGAATATTTCTAAAAATATGTAAGTAGTTTATTGTATTTTGATTGATTTCTTATTTTCGTGAAAATAATTGTATTTATAAATTTTTAATTCAAAAACAATTTGTTTGTTCTTATCATATTTATATGATTATAAATATAAGAGTTCTATAAATAAATTAACATATGGAAAATTAGTTTCTGATTAAAGCACTAAATTTATTAAATTTTTTTTATATATTTTTATAAATTTTTATGTTCAAAATCTGAATGACTTTAATTATTGAAATTTAACGGTTAAAAATTAAAATTATTTATGTATGAATTTTTATATTTCTAGAGATTTTAGTTACATAAGATTATGCCAAATATTTATCCAATTAAAAGTACCAATAAACGCCAGAATTAAATTGATTTTTGATTGATTTTAAAGAATCATTCAAATCATATTATTTAATTATTTTCAATTGAATCAATTCAATTGTAATATGATGTAGAAAGAGAAAGAAAAAAGAGAGATCAGGAATTAAATTCTAATTTAAATCTAATTCAAAATTTAAATCTAAATGATTAGACGCAAGAAATAGGATATTATGATGTATTGTTTATATAATATATTTTTATATAGTTTATGTAAATATTTATGATAATATACTTTAAATAACAAATAATGATATATTATAATAATTATACATAAAATTCTTCAAATAAAAGATAACTTGAATTTGATGCGGGATGATATTTCCATCTTTCAAATGAAAGATAGAATGAAAATCTAATATGGCGTCATATAATTTATAAATATTCCTATATAAATTCCAAATTTTATAATAAATAATATTTGAATAATATGTAAATAATATTTGAATCATTGAATTTTAGTTTATATAAAAATTATCAAAACGATTAAATTTTATTTTAAAATTTATTAATTTTTTTAGATCTTTTAATAATTTTTAATGAATAGAATTCAAAACTATTGAATTTAAAATCCATTTCAAAAACTATTTATTGTATATAATATTTAACAGATTATTTAATTATATAATAATTGATTTTTATCCACAATACATCCAATGAGCGTAGTTATACTGCTGCATATTTGACGATTATTTACAATGTAAATATGAATCAAATTTGATTACAAATATATATGATACAATTACAATTTTTTATTTGAATCAATTTAATATTGGAATAAAAATAATTTATTAAATTTATAATTATTTTTGAATCGTTATGGAGGAAGAATCTATTTTCAATTCAATTGCTATTTGAAGATAATGAAATTGCTTTTATAAATTAAATAAGTTACTTTTATCAGTTATTTTAAAGATGAACCTCAATCGTTGTCACCTATATATAGATAATGACTTCTTATTGAACAAACTGTGGATATAAACCAATATGGCATCCTAGTAACTGATCAAATAAAAACTTAAAACTTAAAAAACACTAATTTCACATACGAAATCATTTTTGAACCAGAACTTAAAATTAATATTTTTGAATTCTATTTGTCAAAAACTATTAGAAAGTATAAAAAGAAGTTAATAATTTCTAATTTTATAAAATAAAGTTTTATCAATTCAATATAAAAAAACAATATAATATATCAATATGATATATCTAACTTATATTTATTTGCTAGTAATAAAGTATCATTTCCTAGTAATTTATATGATCAAAGTTGTTGATCTTGAAATATGTTATGATAATAGGAATATTGTGATTATAAACATATGTTAATATGTTTATGATTGTATTCTATAAGTAAATACGATTATAAATGTCAAATCCAATATTAACATTAATTTTAAAGAAATTTTTTATTATTTATTTATTTTTGCTAATTCATTTAATTTAAATTTGAAAAAATCAAAAATGAGCGAAGAAATGACAAGTAATGTATTTTAATATAATATATTTATATAATTTATTAATACAGTTAGTAATATATTTATATAATTTTCTATTATAAATTTTTTATATTATATTTTTTATATTTATATTATTATCAATCTAATAATATGTATTATGAAGAAATAAATTTATATTATATTAATAGAAAATACTTGAATGTTCTTACATAATTTTATTTTGTAGATAAAAATCTTTCTTTACAAAAAGTTTTATTACCTGGTCATGATCCTGGTTGGAATGATCCTCCGAAATGGGCATATTCTATGGCACAAAGTTCTATAACTCCTACTAAACGAATGTTAAATAAAAGGGTAGCATTTCCTATGACATCTATACAAGCTAAAGATAAAGAATCTTCTTTAAACAAACCATTAAATATGCCACCACCAATACAATCTGCAATTAATTTAACAACAGCATCACATCCTCCATTGTTATGTCCTTCAAACAAAAATAATTTGAAAGGAAAAATGAATGAAATAAATATTAATAAAGAGGAGACATTAAATAATGTCTTGACAAATTTAGAAGCTGTAATTAATGAACATATATCTGAAAAAAATAGTGCTGAAGAAGTAAAGAAGAAATTAGATATATTAAAAACTGCATGGCTTGAAGATAAACTAAACAATGTGATATATAAGAATATTTTAGATTTATCTACAGGTTAGTAAAATAAATTAGTAAGTATTATTATTAATATTATATAATATTGTAATTATATTTGAAAATAGAAAAATAATAAAAAATATTTTCAGCTTTACGAGAAGGGAATATTGAAAAAGCTGATGAAATACATATTGCATTAATGATGTATCATGCTAATCTATGTAATACATGGATACCTGGAATTAGACATATTATTTTAGGACTAAAAACCAAAATGAAAAGCTCAAATATTACATATTCTCAAAGTTCAAAATCAAATTTATTATTAATTGAAAGAAACGAATAAGTAGAATTTTTTCAGGAATAACATTTTTATGTATAATGAACATTATTTCTTTGTTTATATAATTTTATATATTAATTAATCTTATTAAAAAAATAGTAAAGAAAACTACGAATATTATCAATATAACAAATTTTATTATAATTGTACAATAAAACTAATTAAATCAATTTCATATAATGTTTATTATATTTTTGACGATTATCAATAACAGAAGTTTATTATAATAATGTTATAAACATGTTATAATATAAACATAATGCATTTTATAATATTTGATATTCAAATAGTAAAAAATTAATTATACATATATATGTATGTTCAATGAAACTAAAAATGTGAATATCATTATTATATATTTCATTAAAATATGTAATTAAATTATAGTATAATTTTTCATGCTAAATTTGATTTAATTTTATATATATATATATATTTTTCTGAATATTTAGCACTTTTACATAGCATAAATTTAATAAAAACTGTTGATTAGCAAAATCTGTAAATTAAAACATTTGTCAATTTTATTTATATATATATATATATATATATATATATGAGGTGTTGACATATTTGAAACATTTTTCGAGGATCGATTCTAGAAATAAAAACAAATATAAAAGTTAATATATGTATATACAAAAATATCAGCTAATGCCATTAATGAAGTTATAAGTAATTTAAGTTTTTGTTACAAGCTAAGACAGAGATAAAATAAAATAATTTTATCTCTGTTAGTTATACTATCTCCATTCATTTTATTTTTGCTTCTCTATATCGAATGTAATAAACTTAAATTGCGTATATATTATTTGCGTAATAAAAAAAAATCTCAATATTTTTATATATCTATGTTTATTTCTATGTTATATTATTAATTTCTCAACCGATCTTCTAAAATTCTATTTGATGAATAGTATATGTATTAACATCTTATAATTTTAATATAATGATTATAAACCATTTTGTTACGCGCGCGTTTAAATGTAAATGTAAGCAGAAATAAATTATAATGCTACTTAAAATCGATATTATTTTATAATCATAAATATTTAATATTATCAACACATCTACATATAAAAAATTATATAAATCTTAATTATTGAATATATTAGTAAATTAATAATGATTCATAATTGGAATGGTTCATTGAATTCATCATTTAACGATATCAAATAAAATAATCAAAAATCAGTTGTGTGTTCAAAAAAATTAAATGTTTTCTTAAATATGATAAATGAAAATCTTAGAATTAGAATTTAGAAACTTTAGAAATTTAATTGGAATCAATTAGAATCGTTTTATTATACATTACACATAATATATGATTTTAAAAGAAAAAATTAAAACATTTTTGAAGGATTATTTTGTGAATACGAATTATTTAATACTCATATTAATTATGTAACATTTTTATTGAATCATGATATGCATGATTAATGCTCTAGTTTATCGAATGTTGCGAATGTTTTCAACGTTTATACATATTCTTTATCGTATAAAAAGCAATTTTATTATAATAAATAAGAGAAATGATTGTATGAAAAAAATGATGTTTTATATATAAATGAATGCAATTATTTGAAATCCGTGAATATATCGAAGCAAGTTAATTGATTATATTTATCTCAATCAATTAAATGAATATTATTAAAAAGAAATATCTATCAAAAGTTTCATGAACATAATTAATATTTTATTAATCATGATTTAGTCTTTTTTCATTGCAAAATTAATTTGATCGAACTATCATTATCATACATTATTTGAAATTATATTTTTCATTATTTTCATTCAATGATCAATAAATGTATATAATGTACATAAAAAAAAAAGTACATTGACACGTATATATAGGACAAAAAATATCCTTAATATTTTTATATCACATGTACGAATGATCAATAGAATTGTTAAAAAATATACGTACATATTTTTAATTCATCTATGTATGAAAAACATTAAAATAATTTTTTTTCATTGCATCTCATTTTATTTGCTTACGATTGGTACACGGATACGAAAAATGATCAAGTCTTCTTTTATCATAAAAGTTTCTTGTATTTCTCATTTCTCTCTTATGTATATTCACAAAGGACAATTACATCTTATTTAATAACATATTCTTCGTCTAAATGTACTCTTATGTCGATAATAGTCATCGATAGCAATGATCAATTTAAATTACTCTATCACTTATCGTTTATAAATCGCTACTAAACTCTAAGCATACGGTATGTGTACGTGTTTGTACGTGTGTACTTGTATGTATCTGTGTGTTTTATGTATTTTTTTTCTTATTTGTAAGTGTGCGTGTTGTGTATATGTGTACATGATTTTTCATCGCTCAAAAGCACACCCGCGTTTTCGTTTCTTTTTTTTATTTTATTTCTTAATTAATCCACGTTGATTTTATTGTTTCCGCATTTCAGTCGATTACTCGAAATTGAAACACACACCGATCGATGCTTGGCATTTTATCATTTGTCACACTTCTCTTTTTGTTGTCGCCTCTAAACGTAATAACGAGAACTAAAAAACATGGAATAAAAAAAAGAACAATAAAAATAATATAATATAATATAATAATAATAATAATATTAATAATAATAGTAATAATAAGTTACATCATCATTCACGATACGTACATATATGACATAAAACGAAGATCACTCTTCGAAGTTAATTAATTTTTTTTGTTTCTTTTTTTTGCGAACTTTCACATTTTATTCGCTCGCTGTTGATTGATTTTATTACTTTTCTTTTTTTTTTTTAAATAATTTTTGAAATCGCGAATGAAATTTTTTTCCATTTCATTCATCATTGCTTCCCTATTCCTTTCGCTCGTTCGGCTTTTTTGGCGCGATTAAAATTGGCGAAAGGCAGTAAAACGCTTTACAAGAGTAAATATATATATATATATATATTTAATATAATATTTAATATATATTTATTATATATATATGTGTACATATATATATATTATACATATATATATATTATATATATATATTTATTATAAAACTTACATCTTAAACTTATGACCATCTATTTTTATTAAATCATCAATATATTTTTTCTTCCATTCATCATTTTCTTTTTTTTTTATTTCATTTAACCTCGCATAAATAAATATTCATAAATACATTTTTTGGGAATCGACGCATGTGGTTTTCTCAATGAATCATTTCGAGCCTCTCTCATCTTCTCTTCCTGTTTTTTCATTATCATTTTTTTTGTCTTTTTGCAATAATTGATTTTTTTTATTTTATGTGCTTTCGAAACATTATAATTATAATTGAGAAAGAGAGAAAGAGAAAGAGAGATAATGTTTCTCATTATAAATTAGATATAAGCGACTGTGAGTAAAGTTCAACTCGATTTTAGATGAAACAATAAGAGAAAAAAAAAAATTAATTTTTATTTTTTTTATATAATTTTTGTTGTAATTTTATTCATTATAATTTTTTATTCATTTGAGTTTTTTTATTTATTGATTAACCATTATTGTTTTGAGAAAAGATCCATTGAGATAATCTTCTGATCTGTGTCGAGACCCGAATTTCGATTTAAAATTCTTTTTCTTTTTCTTTTCTGGGTTCATTATCCAAAAATATATATACACATATGTAATGGGTGTATACGTAGTGCTATGCCCTATTCGGGGGACCCAGAGGATATCCTTTTGATATTAAAGTGCAAAAATTGTGAGCGATGATTTTTTTTTATTATTTTTGCTTTTCAATTGAATTCTTTCGATTTTATTTATTTCTTTTTTTTAATAATGTCAAACAATCTATATGCAAGAACTCATATACATTTGTTTATACATGTATATATAAGATAAATATAAATACGCAATGGATATCTCACGATTTTCGCACTTTAAGTATAATATGCTTATTACACTCTATCATTTTATTGATTTTTTTTCTTTTCATTCGCCTTCCTTTCATTCTCTGTCTAACTGCGCATTACAAAGTATTATTTATCGTTTAATTTATCGTTACTTTAATTCATTTTATTTTTTATTTTATTTTATCAATTCTTATCAATCAATTATCTATTGTATTCTGGCTTCATAAGGCGGACATGTGGTTTTATTAGATTTTTATTCTTATTTTTTG
>NW_006263351.1:2206236-2210533 GCF_000469605.1 Apis dorsata | reverse complement strand
TATTATTATTATTATTATTATTATTATTATTATTATTATTATTATTATTATTATTATTATTCATCTCACAAGACAGATATACATCAAGTATATTTGTTGCAATTAATATTTATCTGTTTGCTTCTCTGTAATTTGTTTTGCATTTGTTATTACATCTATTATGTTACGCTTGCTATAAACTATTTAAAAAATTTGTTCTCCTTCGTTTAGCTTCAAATCCCCCCCTCCCCTCTTATATTTAATCTCTACATACTCTCATATTTTCTCCGCTTCCTTTTCTTTTTTTTTTTTTTTATAAATTTTTTTATAGGTTTTTTCGTACAAAACAAAATGGCATCTTTTTGGTATTGGAAGAAAAAATACAGTTTTCAACCTCTTTCTTTCTTTCTTTTTCTTTTTTTTTTTCTCTCATTCCGTCTCGTTCGTACACCACGTAATCGAATTGAATGCCACGTGATCGACGCTAAACTCCATTTTTCCCTTTAATCTCTTCTCCTTCCGAAAGAAGAAAAGTAAAAAAATTGGCAATAAACTCGTTCGCGTGCGTCACGTTCATTTTTATTCCGTTCTCGCTGCAACACGACAATTGAGTACATTAATGATTCTTTCTCTGTTACGCCTTAATTATTACCGCATTAATACTATTTTGGCATCGTGACGATACAATTTCCTTCTCGCATCTTATACACAAAAGAACAGCAACAATAACCAGTTCATTTTCTTTTTCTACTTCTATCTCATTTCATCGATTGCAATTATAGTTCGTCGTATGATTTTTACTTTGATAACAATTTTCTCTTCAAAAAAAAAAAAAATCCTGCGACGAAATCTGTCCTTCTTTTTTTTTCTTTATCTTTTCAATTTTCTTGCCTTTTTATCTTCTAAACATTCTTTGTATCCTATTCACGCACGCAACTGAGCATCATTCGGAAGTCGACGAGAGAAAAATCTTGCCTGTGCGCCTCGTATGTCCTAAGTGAATCCATGGATCGCGATCGAGGAAAGAAACGTATGCAAATGTGAAAGGAACAGGCGCGCTATGAACGATGGTTCTTCCCCGGCTAACGATCGCTCCCGTTATTTACAAACGAAAGAAAAATTATTTTTTCATCATTACAATATAATAATAAAATTAATAATAAAAATTAAATATAATATAAATCATTATATAGTCACTGGTTTCATTATCATCCTTAATTATTAGATGTTTAAAATTCATTTAATTTAAAATATCTATAATTCATTCGTTTACAATAATATATGAATAATTGTCTATAAGAGATCTATATAAAATCGGTAGATTACAATCGAAAGTATAAATCTTACATAATCTTAATCTCGATTAATTTCATTAAACGATTTTTCTTTGTTCAATTACATTCACAATTTCATTGTTCGTTTTCTCTCGTTCGCATTACTTCCGATTTTATCGTATTTTCATATTTTTTACATAATTTTTAATATATATAAATATATATATATATATATATTTTCAAACATATATAATTAATCAAACTCTAATCGTCATGAGCGTTCGAAAGCATTGAAGAACCATTTCCACAACGAAATTGAACGTGAACAATTTTCAACGACAAACGACGCAGATGAAGAAAAATAAGAAATTATCGTTGAAGATAATTCACATGTATCGTTGGTAAATCGTTCGCAAGAAACAAGAAGAGTGTTGCGATCGAAACGTTTGCTCGCAAGAAGAAAGAAATAGATGACGAAAAATCTTATCTCTCTTTTTTTCTTTTTATATATATAGAATATATAGAATGATCTTTTAAAATGTTTAAAAAAATAGAAACATGTTTTTGTAATTTCAGCGAGAACTTTTGTTTATCTTGCTATTTTCCTTCGTAAAATGTTTAATTGACTGGTTGAGATCGATTCTCAATCTTGGTGAACCTAATCGAAAAATAGTCTCTTTTGAGATTGAACATTAATTTTTCTATTTGATATTTTTGCTTTAAAATTCATATTTTGTTTTGTAAAACTCCAGAGTCATGCGTAAAAACGGAGGAACGATTATGCTTTTAGCGTAATAAAGTTCGTCATATATCGGTGAAATAGAGGATGATACCAGAACATAAAAAGGGAAAAATGAATCGATTAAGAAAAGAAGAAAATACATAAAGGACGACTAGCGTTTAAAAGACATGCAAGCTCATCATCGATGATGCTGTTTTTGCTCGTGTTAAACAATCTTTTTCTTTCTACAAAATAAAAAAAAAAAAAAAAATAGAGAGAATAAAAGCGAAGAAAAGAAATTTAAAACGAAAGATAAAATATATAACGAAGAAAGAAAAGAGTTGATCCTCGACACTAATTCGATCGTTCGGCGTTACGAAAGAAAAATTATATTAAAAAAAAAAAAAAAAAAAAAAAATAGAGAGAATAAAAGCGAAGAAAAGAAATTTAAAACGAAAGATAAAATATATAACGAAGAAAGAAAAGAGTTGATCCTCGACACTAATTCGATCGTTCGGCGTTACGAAAGAAAAATTATATTAAAAAAAAAAAAAAAAAAAAAAAATAGAGAGAATAAAAGCGAAGAAAAGAAATTTAAAACGAAAGATAAAATATATAACGAAGAAAGAAAAGAGTTGATCCTCGACACTAATTCGATCGTTCGGCGTTACGAAAGAAAAATTATATTAAAAAAAAAAAAAAAAAAAAAGAAAAAGAAAAGAAAAACGAATGAAGGATAAGTGATAAAAGAAAAGAGAAGAGCTAAAAAAGATACGATAATAAAAATACAATAGAACAACGCGTTTTGTTAAAACTTAATTAATAAATAATCGATTAAATTAGATTATATTACTAATTATTACTGTTTGCCGCTAATAATTATTATTACTACTACATTATGATAATAATGAATGATAATATATTAATGATTCTTATAATACTCCGATGGGTGAGGGTTGGACGCGTCTTTTTACCTCCCTTTTACCTCCTTCTATAGTAATCACCCTTCTGTCGATTATCGTTACGATCCATCGACCTCGAACAACCACCATTTCCTCCCCTTCCTTGATCCACTTTTCGATTCTTAAATTCCATATGAATCGCGAGGACCGTGCTTCCGGTCTCTCCGGCGCTTCTTTTCTCCCTGGTTAGTATGTTCGTGCATCGAAACTTGGAAAAGCAAGGAACCGTTTATTCCGTGAACCAATTATACGAATTAACACGTGATCATGATCATCGTCATTCTTATCATCGATTAAAATAATCCCACTGACTTGACTTAGCTGTTTCTTTTAATTCTTTCAATTAGAAAGACACTTTCTCTTTCACACCTCTGCCTCCTTCTTTCGCTCGTCCATTAACCCGACTCTATAACTCTATCTCTGATTTTCATATCAATTTATCGATTGAACTATGAACGGTCGATAAAAGAGATAAAAAACAACACGATCGAAAGAAAAATAGTGGGAAGTGGCGATTAACATTTCGAGGTAGTTATATATGTATCTGTGTGTGAAAAAGTAGGATTAATTCGCACGACATGTGTAATTAATACGGATTACTTTTTTTTTTCCTTTTTTTTTCTTTTTTTTCTATTTTTTTTTTTTGGCTCTCTGACTCGCCCTCGAACACTGGCACTTATTACAATATCGAACCTTATCGGCTACTGCGAACTACCGCGAAACTTTTTGAATCTCTGTCTGAACGTGTCTTTTTTTTCTCGCTCGAGAAAATCATCTCTCGAGAGGCTCGTATATCTAGGATTCTTGGGATCCAAGATGATTTAATGATGGATTGAAAATCGCGATCAATAGACTCTAAAGGCCTTAGAAAAATGAATATTAATAATAATAATAATAATAATAAAAAAAAGAGAAATAGTTGGAAGAACGTAGCTAACCGAAGAAGACGGCACCACGACGATTGACGCGTTTCCTTCCCGTTGACAGTTCGATATTCTAATTAAAAAAATTATTTCACGAGCTCTCATGTATATGATGTATATATTTGTGTATGTTTGTACTGATACCGATCCGAGAATTCATATTAAATAATATTATATAGCAATCCATATCGTGTGTGTGTGTATATATGTATGTGTATGTGTTTGTGTGTGTGTGCCTCTCCGTTGGATCGTTGTTACTCGAATCTTTTTAACGTGGTGATACGTGATTAAAGGATAAAGCTATGGATGCAAGCACGTGCAAGTGAATTACGAAATAAATACGATGATTAACAAGCACAATGTACAGATAGGCGAAAAGAACGAAAAAAAACTATAGATAATAGTGTATCTATTATGAGAGAAACAGAAAAAAAATAA
>NW_006263351.1:2191979-2205759 GCF_000469605.1 Apis dorsata | reverse complement strand
GAGAGAGAGAGAGAGAGAGAGAGAGAGAAGAAGAAAAGGATTAAACATTGATATTTACCGTTTAATTAATTAGCTTAAAAACTTGAGATCATTTTTCATGTCTGTATATGTTATACTGGTGTATATGTGTAATGTGTCTAAGTGCGAGCTCCACTTTCCTATTTGGAGCATGATATTGTGCAGATGATTTTACAAAGGATCGATTTGAAACTATATCTATATCATCGTTCGATGTTTTGGATAGGTTGGATGATTGAATAAAATCCTACGATGGCGCCGATTAATCGATTTTGTTCCAGCGTGATGTATGTGTCCAGTATGAGCATGTGTTATATATGACGATGATGATACAACAACAACAACAACAACAACGGGATACAAAAGTGTGATACAAAAGGAGAACGTGCAAAAAAATAAACGACAGATCGATTCTTCGATGCGAAAGTGATCTAGTTTTGTATAAAAAAAAAAAAAAAGGATCGTAATAGGCACGCACGTATTGTTACCATACATGTTTGCCATTTTGCATATGCCATGTGTTAAAAAAAATCATTTATCATGCCTAGGTATGGACTAGTTAAATATGATTACAATTGTCTACTAAAATACGAGTTAGTTAAAAAAAAAAAAAAAATGTACAATACGTTTCATTTCATTCTTTCTTAATCTTTTATTATTTGTTTATATCGTTTTTTCTCCTTTTGTCTTTTTTTTTTCATACTTTTACTCTCCATTCATTCCATCCTAAATCGTATAACGTATCAAAGTTTGTTTTGTTTCTCGGCTATTAAACGAACATGATCGATCGCTATCGGTTTTACGTGTGCTGTATTCTTAATCCAATTACCTCGATTGCGATCAGTGTTTCTCTAAACGCATGACACATCTCTTTCGATTAGTCGCTTCTCGTAATTCTTTTTTCATTTTTAACTTTGAACAACGTGTCGGATACTATACAGCGCTATATCTGCCGATCTTACGCTCTTTTTGTGTTCGCTCACAACGTTCTATCATGATTCGCGTAAAAGATCGATATAAAAAGGGAAGCCCCGATTAGAATTGAATCCTGTGATGAAACGTCTGTGTTGCGAACCCTTCATCGTTTATTCTTTCTCTTGCTCCTCCTTGCCCCCTCCCGTCTAATACGTTTATTATATTCTCCGAAAAAACGTGAAATAGAAAAATGGCAGTGCAAACGTGTTGTTTTCTTCTTATTCTTTTTCTTCTTGTTTTTTTTTTTTTTTTTTTTTCAGTAACAAGTATAACACATTTAGGACAATGACGATATAATAATTACGATAGAAATTTCCTCGTAATAACGGTTTGTCATTTTCCTTATTTGATCCCTTTATGAAATGTTAACTACCTGTTGCTTGTATGTTTTCCTTGTTCCCGTGATTCGATTCAGCTTCTTCACGTTGACGTTGCACGACACGTCACGCAACGGTGTCGCTAGGCTAAGCGATGCGCGCGCCATCTGAATCCCATTTGTTTCACTCGATCAGCCCGACGAGATTGCTCGATCGATTCTTGGCACGGTTCTTGGTCATCGATGGCTGGAACCGTACCTACTGACGATCACTCATCCAATGGCACCTCCCTCCTGATATGGGCCAGTTATCATGCATGGATGCATGGGAAAAAGTGTGGTCCAAGTCATTGTCGTATAAGTGGGCGATCTCATCATGAATTGAGAGCTAGGAACACTAGGTATATACGGGAGCGGAGTGGATTTCTCGCTGATCGTCGCGCTTGCTGGACTGGTTGGAGTCGATGGGGTGGACAGTGGTTGCGAATTAGTCGATGAATTCGTGGTGGTAGCGGTATTGGTGGTGGTAACGCCCAACTTGCGAAGTCGCATTTTCTCTTCCCATTCGTCCCAACCGTGTCTCGCCCGATTCAGATTACGATGTTGATAGAAGACCAGACTGATTCTGGTTGGATTGAGACGATTAGGCTTTTTGAGAGCTGTGGTGGCGTGCATTTCGTGTTTCGCGCACTCGAACAACACGCTACCATGGCTCAACGCGATGGCAACTCCACCCATCTGCGAATCTTTGAAGCACTCTTCGTTGTCGGAATAATCGGCCACTTCTCCGAGTGGTTCCGCCTTTGGCGGAGGTTCTGGTAACACCGGGAAATAAGATGGTGGTCCGTAAATATCCCATCGAGGAGTGTCCCACCTTGCCCAGCCAGGATTCAGACTTTGATACGGAGGCACCTCTTGATAGGGATATTGGGGCGAAGGGAAGCAGGTTTCTCTCTTTGGCTGTTGATACAATTGAGGTGGATATTCTGATGTTTGGGGATGGGGATAAGGTTGGTGGTAATTGTAGCCCTCCCAAGAGTTGGAATAAGGTTTGTCGAAGACAGGATACGTTGGATATAGTCCATATTGGGGAAAGGAAGCGTGAGGATGTCCCAAGCCTGGCATTCCGTGGAAGTCTTGAACCTGCTTCATCTCCTCGGCCCATGGGAAGCAATTCGAGTTTGGATTCGCCATGTTTTGCCTAGGATCGTGGAAATTCTCTCTTGTCTTGTCCTCCGTCCACTCTGACCTTCGTATCTGGTTATTCTGATGCATCGTTCCGTTATTTTGTATTGCATTGTTGCTCGGACTGTCCGCGTAGACACCGTTTCGTATCGGCTCCTGAGGCTTGAGAAACGTTCTATTGGAAGAATTTTGATATGTACTGTCCGTGTTTGGATTCTGGCCTGCGGCTGTCCTTGATGGCGGTCTACCCTTTGGCACTCTAAATGGAGAGGGATCAGAGGGTGTTTCCCAACAAGGTGGTTTCGATTGATCCGGATGTGGTACCCTGTCGTTCCAATTGAATGTTTTTTGATGATCTATGGATTGTTGGTGATTCCTTTCGGAATTGATTTGATCGTTGTAGACTTGTTGTTGATCGTAGGATTTGTTTTGATCAGGATACCAGGAACCAAGCATGTTCCAACCACCCACTTGATCGGAAGGTGCTGGTGACATCTGATTTATCCCTGGTGTCTTCTGTTCGTGATTCTTATACATACGATATTTTCTTTGATCTATCGAACCTAAATTTTGAGTACCGTTTGGTGGATTGCTCGAAGGAAGATGAGACGAGGTGTGTAGTAACAAGTCCGAATTCGTCGTACCGAATTCCTTATGACTAGTATTGCTCATGCAAGAGGATACCGATAAGCTGGAAAACATGTCCATATTTGTCTCATGGTGCCCCTGGTACGGAAGATTTCTACTCGATTGTACATGGTGAGAGGGATGATAATGGCCTTGTATTCTGTTCATGAACGGTTGCTCGATTTGTGATTTCTGAACCTCTAAGTAATTCTGCGTAGTGGGGTACTTTTGTTGACTAGAATCCTGTGCAGGTTTGGAGTATGATAATTTCGATTGATCGCAGCTTCCTCCAACGTTTCGTACATTATTGTGCAATTGATGATGATTAGTTCGATTGAGTGCGCTCCTTTGATCTAAATGAGTTGGAAAATTTATACAATTTGTTTTTGGAGATGCGCTACTCTGTCTGCTGTCGTACATGTTCGGATAACTTCTGGAAGTGGGAAGTGGATGACTGTAACCTGTGTCTGGATACCCAGAACTTCTTGGCGAGGCGTTTTTCTGATCCTGAAGGGTAGGTGGACATCCTCTAGGAGACATCGAATAACCGATATCTCCTGGTGTTCCCGTATGAGTGCTCCTTGGTGAAATTGGATGAGCTCTTGGTGAGTGTGAATAATAATTTCTTGGCGAGTCCATTGTGGAATTGGGCAAATTTCGCGATCCTGGTCGATGCTCATCTTGAGAAACGGTACTTCTAGGTCTGATGTCGTCCAAGCTCGTGCTATCTGGATCAACTTTTGCATCCCTGTCGAGACCACCAAACGAATACTCTCTCCACGGATTCAACCAATTATTTTTTCGCTGATCGAGCCAACCGTTTCTACTCCATTGCTGTTCGTTTTGATAACCCCATCCTTGAGGATACATGGACACTGGGCTATCTAAAACGGTGGAGGACACTTGAGAGCTTTGTAATTGGGCGTCCATTCCTTCGAACATGGACGCCATTTCCAAGGATAGTTGGGTGTCCCTCATTTGCGGTCTGATTAACTCTTGGTGTCCTGGTATTTGGCGTCCTGACTCTATCTTTTCATTAACATTTTTGGAACTGTCCTTTTTGCTGCTAATAGTGTCCGGTTCGTCTTCCTTCCTTTTCTTACCGTGCCTTCGACAGGGTTGCAATGGAACCGATCGAACTCTCACTTCGCAGGGATATCTGCGAAACGTATGACGTATATATATTATTGCAGCTCATAAAGTGAAACTACTACGGATAAAAAAAAAAAGTCTTTTACTTTGTCAAAACTTCTACAGCTCCGGCGCGAACCTTCTCATCCTGTCCCTCCTTTGACCCATATTCATCCGTAGTATCCATGATATAAAGAGGAAGTACGTGTAATTGTTCGTCTTCAGGTTTCGATAAGGTTCGATGTTTTGTCATAGTGACTACCTACGAGACGCATAGAGATAGTGCCTTATCTCTCTATTATTGATTGAAAGTAGTAGTCAAGACTTTATAAGTATAACTTACCACGGTGCATCCGTTGTTCATATTGTGAAGATCGCGATGAGAATGCGCACAAAAATCTATACACGCTGTAACACCGGAAAATGGTCGGCCGGGCTTAAATCCTAAACGACATTCGCTCGCTTCCCGCTCGAATTGTGTTTGATTGTTGAACGCTTCTGGTGCAAGGCTTAGGTACAAGGGTGATAAAAGTGTTGCTAGGACGTGCATTCTTTCTTCTACTTCTTGCTCCTAGAAGTGGGAAAAGGAACAACTTAAGATTAACGGAATAGAAAATGAATATAGGGGGTGAAATAAGAAAAATAACAAAATAACAGAAAATAAAGTTAATTAAACGAAGATTATCTCACCTCTGATCTTACTGACAATCGAAATTTTCGGACGGTTTTGCTTCTGGCGTATTTGCAACCATTATAATACATGGACCAGGAACATCCAAAGGAAAAGCTTGCACCGCAAGTTTCAGGATCGAGACCCTGGCAGGCACAGGTTCTCGGCTCGTTCGTTCCACATCGTCTGGTCGTGGGAAGACCGAATCGATTCAGCTTGTGACTCAATAAGGAATATATCCGATCGGCCTCGTGCGTGGGCACACCTTCCCAGGCGACCATGGCAACGACGATCCAGGCTGTTGGACATTTGTGTCCTTGCCGGTGTTTCACTATGGTCAGGATCTTCTCTTCCAGACCAGATCGTCGAAGTATCTAGCGAATCACTGATATTACAATCCCATCACCAAAGCAGTACAGAGATATCTTAACGGACGATTCAAAGCGATCGACTGCAACGTTTGGATAAAATAAAATTTAAAAAAAAATATATATATATATAATGATTCGCTTTGATTTTAATCTAAGAAAAGAATAATAAGAATAATAAGAATAAGAAGGATATAAATGGTTCATGAAAATATTCGAACATAATTTTATAATGAAATTTAGTTAATTCGAAAATTCTGATTTTATTGAAAACTTGTTATTAATATTTTTTCAATTTTATCTTTCTTTACAACAGCTTGACAGAGAATTAAATTCATTTTTATTAGACACCATTGGAAAATTATAATTTAAAGAAACGAAAAATTCATTGAAACTCTGATTTCATCTCTTTAAAATCTAGGTAAGAAAGAAATTGTTCCATGTATAATTCATCTCTGTGCAATCACGAAATTGTTCATCAACATTTTCAATCAAAAGATAAAAAAATATTCGAATATTTTCTTGAATCATTAGAGATATTGTAACATGCTTACCCACTTAGCCATCGGACATCCCTGAGTAGTTTTGCCCTCCTTTCCGGTGTAGATGACCTTTTCGAATCTAATGGCGTTTCCCTTAAGGCCGGTTCTTCTTTCAAGATCGTTCCGTAGGTCAGGCAGGCTTGCAGCCGCCCCGAGATGAGTGTAGTACGAACCGGGCTCTGGCGGACCTTGTGGTTGAACCTCATTTTACTTACGAAACTGGACGTTTCAACGGAAAGGAAGCAACAGAAGCGGAAACATTTATGCCACGTATGTAGTAGGTATGCCCCCTGGGAAAGGGGGGTAAGTTAGGTACGTGCATTCTTCTTTGGGTCACTGAATCAAGGCTTGGTGTATTTTTGTTGGCCGATAATATTAGTAGTAGTGATACTAGTAGTAGTAATAGTAGTAGTAGTAGTAGTAGTAATAGTAGTAATAGTAGTAGTAGTAATAGTAGTAGTAATATAATTTATTTTTCTTTAAGAGAATTATTCTTTACTTTTCGTGTGAACCCGTGACAATCGTGGTTAGTGTGTTCTCTCGATGTTAGTGTCGTGCTGAATACACAATAGCAACTCACATTTGTCGGCTGGAAAGCAGTTGCAGTCCGGTACTTCGCTCCTCACATTATTCTTCAGTTTCTCCAAATGATCTTGCAATTTTGTTGTCGATGGAGCACCACCGTTACGGGGGCTCTGTGGACCTTCGTTCTTTACGTCGGACTTGTCTGCCGCGTCGGCCAATATCTCGTCCCTTGTTTGCAAGCCCTGGCAACAACCCTCCCGCAAGTGTTCGGGGGTCGGTTGCTCGGTACCGCCTCTTCGACAACACCATGAACCAACACCCGGCGACACTTTGGCGGGCCCGCCATCCCCTCGAAACTTGTAATTATTGCCTTCCTGCGATTTTTGATCCGGCTCGCTCTTGATCGCCTTTGAAGGGCAATCATCGTTCCTCGATGTAGCTGTTGAGGATGGGACGCAGTCAGAACTGGAGCACCCGTACTCCCCGACGTTCTCTTGCTTAATACTCTGAGAGGAGTCGCAATTAGTATTGTTCTCCAGCTCGGTAGACGCTACTTTTTCGCTACTCTCTGGATAATTAGTGGTATCGTTCTCGTTCATCAATGCGACTCGAGGCGTTTCTGGAAAAGTAACATCGTTCTCCGTCTCGTTCTTCTCGATGTTCGCGCTGTTGCTACACGGTTCGAACGTTCTTTCGTGAATCTGCTGATCTATGCATAATCTTCTCTGAAATGATTTATCATCGGTGCACTGATTGTCGTGGCTCCTATTTTCTTCCTTCCATAATTGTCGATGCTCGTGTTCCTGTTGCGATTGTTGATGATAGAGTGATGATTGTTGTTGTTGTTGCTGTTGATGCTGCTGCTGCTGCTGCTCGTGTTGCTGATGTTTCTCCAGCACGGTTTTGTCTTCTGAACCAAATTTCATAAAACTCTCTATAACCGTCATCCCGTTGTCCGGTAACACGGTACCGTTGCTCAACGCGTTGTTACCTCCCCCTGACCATTCCCATAAGCCACCACCGTCGGGCAAACTATCGACCCGAGGGTGGTGGCTATGCAATAAAAAATTACCGGTCAGAGATTCGTTGGATTGCGCCATTGAGATCATGTTCGACTGATTCAAATACTGATCCGTCTGTTTCTCTTGCAATTTGTCCGTACTATCATGCGTGTCTCGTATCCGATCTTCCGTGTGATACTCGCCGTTAGACCCACTATTGCTGTTCACGTGCTGAGACTGCATTTGATGATGCATGCCGTGGTGTTGCTGTTGTTCTTGATGGCCTATTTGATGTTGAGACTGCTGTTGCGATTGCTGCTGCTGTTGAAGCTGTTGATGCTGATGCTGCAACTGTTGCTGCTGTTGCTGTTGCTGTTGTTGTTGCTGCTTGTTCAGGATCATGGATTTCAGTCGGCTATTCAAATTCACGCGATTCGATTGAGCAAATACGTTACTCTCCTGAGCATCTTGATTATCCGAGAATCCGTTCGGTTTCCCGGCGTCTGTCGCTTGTTGCTGCCAAAGCACTCTTTCTCCGGAATTCTGCATATCCTGTTTCGTGGTTTGTTGGCCCCAAGTAGGTTGATTCTCGATCACCGAGTTCGGCGACCAGGATATCTGATTCTCCATTTTGCTCTCTTGCGTCGGTGGTTGAGGTTGCCACGAGCCCGGTTGATGGCCAGGCGTTCTCCTCGGACTAGGCTGTGAATCTGGCCATTGTTGTTGGGGTTGCTGACTACTATCGCTCTTTATACTATTCGGGGACCAATTCGGTTGACTAGTTGGCGTGTCTGGCCAGGACATCTGATTAGACGGAGTAAGTCTGGGATTCTTCTCGAGCTTCGTCTGTTGCGACCATTGTTGTTGCTGTTGTTGTTGTTGTTGTTGTTGCTGCTGCTGTTGCTGCTGCTGTTGTTGCTGCTGCTGGGACTGCGCTCCGGGCTGTGACATTTGTTGGCCAGACGGTGTCAGCCTTGGATTCTGTTGGCTCGAGTTTTGTTGCATCTCTGGGCTACTTTGCTGCCAATTGTGTTGACCGGAGGGCGTCATCCGGGCGTTCTGGTGAGACGGATTCTGCTGATGATCCGACAACTTGGGCGAATGCTGTAGCCAGCCTTGGTGCTGGTGCTGTTGTTGTTGACTAGATGGTGTCAATCTTGGATTCTGCGCGTCCCTCAGCTTTGGACTCTGTCGCGACCAATTTCCCTGAGTTTGTTGCTGCTGACTATTGTCCGTATTGTCTGTCCACGATTGTGGAGTATGCGGGGTTTCTTTCACGCTACCATTTTCCCAGCTCATATGACTAGCTGGCCGAGGTAGCTCTTGCTGTCCCTGCATCTGCATACTTTGCTGTGACTCTTGCCCCTTCATGCTGTTAGCCTGCATACTCGGTGGTTGTTGTTGTTGTTGTTGTTGTTGCTGCTGTTGCTGCTGCTGCTGCGAAGGGGGTTTCTGTTGTTGCTGATGCTGTTGCAACGTTCCATCCGACCAGTTCATATTGCTGTTCATCTTCGTACTGGTGTCGGACCATAAATGGCGTTGGCCGTCAGGTACCGAATGCTGCCGTTGCAAGTGCTGTTGCTGATGTTGTTGCTGGGCAACTTGCTGCGGCTGCCACTGGTTCTGTACTTGTTGCTGACCCATTTCCACGTAGCCTGGATATCCGTTAGAGTTGTGTAAACTCTGTGGGCCCGGTTGAAGTGGATACCCAGGCATCTCGTTTCCCGACACGTTACTGGCCGTGATCGTCGCGAATCCCTTCACCTGCGTATCTGTCGGCGGTTGTTGCGGTTGCGACTGTGGTTGCTGGGAGGCCTGCTGTTGTTGCTGGTTGTCCATGTGTACGGAACTGCTACGACTCGTGGGAGTGGTTGAAGGCGGCGGTGCCATCGTCACGTCCTGGAAAAACGCATCATTCCATCTATAACTTAAAAATCGTGGAAGATGTAAATTATTATTGATTATTGGAATGTTTTAAGCTTTGAAATATTTTAAATCATAAAAATAAATCAATCTACTATTTATTTAATGTATTTCATTGACAAATATTTATTATGTTTTTTTGATAAAAATTGTGTGTTAAAAATTTATATTATAGGTATATATAGGTATGTATAATATTAAAATAATATTAATTAATATTAATAATAATTTAATAATATTAATATTAATTATTATAATATTAAAAATTTATAGGTATATATAGATATGTATAATATTATCATTTAACCATAAATAATTATTTTGTAGTTTGATATTTTTTTTTGTTTACTGACATATATCTTCACTCATTTATTTTAATATAGCAAATATTTTTTTCGAAAAAATTGTCTTACATCTAAGCGCTACAATTACTTAATCTACATCGATTTCTAAGCTGTAACAAAAGTCGAATAAATCTGTGATGAGATAAAGTATCTTTATAAAAAGAAATTTATTATAAAGAGTGATCTTACAAAGTGATTTAATAAAAATACATAATCAATATTTCATTTATTCAAGATATAGTATATTATGTTAACAGGATAGATAGATGATCATTACGAGTGGATATACATTTTTCTATCTTCCTTGACTTTTGGTATTATCTGAAATTCAATATACCGTCGGTCGTATTAGGGAAGGTAGGCGAACGAAAACACTTTCAATTAAAAGCGATTCATTTCGAATTGTACCTGTTGTTGGTAACCATTGACGTAATCCTGCCTTTCATAACCAACTGATTGGGTTGCAGTAGCAGCAGGATCCATGAATTGACCGTTTAGTGGCCTCTGAGTTGTCGATGGTACGGTTTGCGGGGCGACTGGTGGTAAGGGCGAGGGTTGCCCCGTGATTGTGTATTGTCCCGTCGCCCCGGCACGTTGAAATGCCGACTGATCCGTAGTAATGAAAGTCTGTTGTTGATATGCGACTGTAATCAGAAAATTTGCGTGCTGATTCCGCAGAAATGGATGGTTAATCCGCGGGACAAAGGGCGGTTGCGCACCTCGCATTCCACGATCGTTTCATTTTCGCGAGAAATTCTGAATCGTCGGTTTTTTTTCTTTTTCTTTCTTTTTTTTTCTTTCTCTTCTTTTCACACACACACACACATGCGGTTGAGACAGATATTATTATTTTCATCGAGATATCTTTCTTTGAAATTTTAAAATTAGCATCGAGAGTAGGGAATATCTTACGTCCTATGACGTATATATTTTATAATAATCGCGAAATATAAATATCCTATCGATCGATATATTAAAAAAAAAAAAAATAGGTTGGCAGTTAGTCGAATAAATATATATCTTCCGTTTTTAATGAAATACGTGAGAGTGAAAGAATGATTGGAGGAAAGGACGAATATCGAGCGAGAAGATTCGTGAATTTGTCGAAATCCAATCGTTCTTCAATTACCTGGTTGTGGATGGTACGGCGCGGCGGCGGAATATTGGGTATGATACCTCAGCTCTTCGAGCTGATTCGGAGCCGGAATTTGTTGAATGAACTGCTGAGGTGGCCATGGAGCTGCTGACGTTTCAACCGCAACTGCCCCCACGGGAGCAACTCCCTGGTGCCAAACAGTATTCCCAAAGCCAGCTGCTGGTCGGAAGCCGGCGCCAGAATCACCGTAGAATGGCATCACTCCGGGTGACTGTAACAACACGAAACGTAACTTTAGTTTCACCTTGGATCGGCCTCTTCACATACATTTTTAATATCTTACATGATTTATATTTTATAAATTTTCTGGAAAGAAAATATACACTTATAAAAGGATATTGAATAAAAATTTGAGATATCTTTGGAAACACTATTTGGAATTATTTTGTAATATTTTTTAATATTATTTTTACATTTATATAAATAAAGTATTTCAATTATAAATATAATATATATATATATCGACGAGGATTAAATTGGATTAAATTAAATAAATGGCTCGTGATTCATTCTTCTAGGAATATTATTATAATTCATATTTTTTTTTTTATTAGAGTTTGATTTAAAAGGCGTAAAAAAAAATGAATAAATTGTGTCTTGATCATTTATATATATACATATTTATGCAGAAAAAAATAAAAATTTACATTCATAATAACTCTATTTTCTAGAAAATATTTAAAAATCCTGAATATTTCTAATGGACGATGATTCTTATAAAAATTCATTATATACACATTGTTGAAATCAATATTAATTATAGCATTAAATATATATAATATAAAAATAAAAAGAATAATTCGTTTGTAAAAAATGAAAATCATTTTTTTTTTTTTACTTAATATTATAGAACTATGAAACTGGTGAATTGATTGATTTCAAATTTTTTTTATTTGCAATTATCTATTAAAAATTATCTATTAAAAATTCTTACAAATTTAATATATTGATTTTTTTCAGAAATATAATTGTAATTTTCATAATTCTACTTCGGTATACATATATCTAAGATAAATCGATAATTCAACATTCTCGATAAAAATAACAAAAAGAAAAATAGAAAATTTATTATGTAAGTTAAAAAGAATTACAAAAGTCAGAGGGGTTGATATCCACTGTTGGATATCACATAGTGGAAGAATAACCATTCATCCAGCGATGGTTCCTTAACTATTCGCGATGCAGTGATTCTCAACTATTTCTCAACAAGCAACTATCACTAGAGATTACACACGATTCTGATGAACTATTCAACGCTCACCACGAAAGTAAATGCAATTTGTACACGTTCCACGACCCAATTAAATAAAGATCTCGAGGCAAAGCGATAATAAAGCCATTAATCATCCGTTGTGAGGTGGTTGTTCGCGTGGTCCGCGGCCACCATCGCGGTCTACCATTATTTCCTGCATGCCTTCGCGCGGTCTCATGGTCAAAAGTCGCTTCTCGACCTCCCGCTGCTCGTAAAGCTATCAATCTCGCGAACAAAGAGAGCCATCTAGTCGCGTGACTCGACTCCAACCCCTTTCCGTTTCGACGTGTTTCCGCGTGTCCGTTGGATGCGCTACGTGGGGAGATCAACGTGGAAACGAAATCAAACCTCGTGGAACGCGGGGAATTTCGGGGGGAATTTGTCGATTGTTGAACCGGATCGAGAAAATGCGATGCTTTCTATGGCTATGATAAACGATCGTGGACAGCCTTCTTCCTCCTCCGTGTGCATACGGGCATTTCATGGTGGAAGATTTGTGAGAGAGTACAATGGAAACGCGTACATATATACGAGCAACTATACCTGCACGATGTAAGTACTTTCGTTTATTTTCGTTCGTGTCCAGTCAGTAATGGCTTCGAGAAGCTTTCAGTGAAACACGTTTATCTTAATTTTTTAACCGATGTTGCAATTTCCATACATAAGTGTATCTTATATAATCCGTTTAAATCGAATAATATTCAAATGTAGAATGATATTGGTGATATTGAAAAATGTTGGACGACATTTCGAAAGAGAATGTATAATGTATTGTAACTTTTTCATAAGACATTTAGAAAATATTTTAATTATTTGGATTTTATATAAAAATTTCATTATATAATAAAAATATCATTAAATTCTTTTACATAAAGAATAAATTGCATCGATTATTAAAATATGTATAATAGTTCTAAGAAAAGGAAGTTGACCTTCATATGTTTTTCATATGTCCAATTAAGAAAAGCTTACATCATACATCATCGCGCTAACTTTTGTCTGAAACATTTTTCAATCGATAAATGAGATATTCGAGATTATATCGATTTAGATGAATCATTCCGTATCAATCATTGTCAGAAATTGAATTCCTAACGAAATCTCTATTATCTCGATCCATCTCAAGAGTTGAATTCTCTTGTTTTCCGATATTGACCATCGAAGTTACTCAAATCTTTCCCGAGTTTTTCAAGTTTTTGATTTAAAATTTACTCAGCCTTTAATCTTGCTCGAGTTCCGTATTGCGGCCATCGCTACAGCCTTTTACCCAGAGAGGGAGGCAGAGAGAGAGAGAGAGAGAGAGAGAGAGAGAGAGAGAGAGAGAGAGAGAGAGAGAGATTTAGCGATCGTGTGTGCGGTTCGCAAGCGAGATGGTCTCACCAAGCGAAGAAATAGATGGACGAGGACGGGAAAAGTTGATTGGAAGGGAACGAGGAACTCGAGGAGGAAAAGAGAGAATGCCGATTGAACGAGAGAGGAGCATCGGCGCAAATAGATTGTGGAAAAAAGACAGAGAAGGTACTAAAAAGGAGGAGAGAAAAGAACTGGCAAACTCGCAACCGGACTATAAAACTTCGTACAAAACGAAGGCAAACGAACGATCAGCTTACTCGTCCGTACACCACCGACGAGCTTTGTCATTCTATTTCACTTTCTCCCTCTCGTTTCCCGCCGATCGATTTTGCAAAGAGCCGTGCAGCGCGCTCGCAGAACACGCTCGTTTAAATAAAAGATGTCTCCTCGCGGA
>NW_006263351.1:2186842-2191965 GCF_000469605.1 Apis dorsata | reverse complement strand
CGGGAATTTCTTACCGACCGAGGTTCTTTACTCTTCTTTTCTTTTTTTTTTTTTATTTTTGTTTTCATTTTTCTCTTTCTTTTCTCTCTCTCTCTCTCTCTCTCTCTCTCTCTTTTTCTCCCTTTCTTTTCCTTTCCCTTTTTCTTTTTCCCTTCCTCGTTTCTATTCGGTTCCCTTGTTCAACGTTACCCGGCCGGTTATCACCGTGCAAATGAAATATTCAACGTGACCATTCGCACAGCTGGAGAATTTCTCTTTTCTGTTCTTGACTGGTGTATAAAGGCTGTTCCAAGGTATTTCGTATGGGATTTGAAGCGTGGGTTTAAGTTCGTGGAAAGGAAGATGAAATTGTTAACAAATGTAACGTGTACGTGCAAACGTATTGGACGAAGAAATTTAAAGCTTTAATTAGCATATGTACCTACGTATACGCGAGGATTAATCAAAAATACACGGTGTAAGAGTTTTTTTAAAAAATATTTTTTAAGACGTGAAAGTACACGCAATATCATTTAGTTTTTTGTTCGATTTTAAAGATTACGCCATCATTCGATCTCAATCCTGTGTTGACTTGCACATTCCAGTTTGATTTTATCTCTTGTGATTTTTTTTTTCTCTTAGGTTATGTAAAAATTGAAATTGAAATAAATATTGAAAAGTTAAATATAGTTAAATATTAATTTAAAATTTAAATATTAATAAAATTAAATATTAAATATAGTAAATATAGTTAAAAGTAAAAGATTTTCATTGATATCGTTAGAAATAATTAACTGATAGTGGTATGATACTTTACATATTTTTATACTTTAAGATAATGCGTTTTTCATTAAAAATTGAAAGATTTTTTTTTACCAAATATATCGTACTTTCATGAAATTATCATTAATTTTTAAAATGAAAATTTGTATATTCGTTTTGCTGTGCATCAAGTGAAAAATTAAATTGTTTAATAAATAACTATAAATCGATATTTTTATATATTATAATTTTTAAAATTAATTCTAAAATTTATTTTCCAAAAATGTTCCACGAATTTACAGAGTCTCGTGACGACTTGAAATGAATCATTCATGAATTATGAAAAAAATTTATAGTGTAGAAACGAATATAATATTTTTTTTGCAAATGAATATTTAAAAATCAAATTTGTTTTTTTAAATTGAATCATCTATTTTTTAACAAATTAATCAATTATTATTTCTTATAAGAAACTATATTATTAAAAGCCATATTATTATAGCAAAAAATGTTATTAAAATTATTTAACTTGAATTCTGTAAAACTTATTATAAAAAAAAAAAAAAAAGAAACACGGAAAACACGGATATTTTTCATGCTTTTCTCTTTCATAAAACGAATAATTTAGAGACTCATCCCGTATTAATATCCCGTACGTGTGAATATGGTTCAAGAAATATTTTTATCGCGCGTTAAACTGTTGGAAATATTCACGTTAAGAGAATTTGTTCCAGTCAGTTGAACGATTGAAATAAAAATGGCATCGCGTGCCACGATGTCGCCTCGTGTGCATTTCATGTTTATCCGCCACTGCACGCCCGTTACGAATCGTTTTGCGGGTTATTACCCTTGTTAAGCGGCACAGTTCAATTAACTGAGTTACGACGATAATCCTATTGTCGGTAACCAAGGAAGTGAAATATCCTCGGGATATTCGACTACGGAATCGAGCTTTTCTTGACACTGAAATTAAATCGAACCAGATGGTCTCTAGAAGAATGAATCCTAAAAAAAAAGATATTTTGGAAATTTGGAAATGATCAATCTGTTAAATATATTTTTATCAGAGTGATATATTAGAGAGTTACAATACAGAGTTGCAATATTTTTTTTTTTTTGGTTATATAAGACAAAAAGAAGAATAATTTTGAAAAGATAATAATCTATATAAATCTAGTTTTTCAATTTTTAATAAAACTTTGAGTACAGAGAGATTGAAAGAAAATAGAATATAGAAATTGTGAGAGATGATTTTCAGAAATTAAAACAAAAGTTGATATACAGAGATATATTTTTCAAGTTAAAAAGAATTTATTTTGGGCTAGATAAAATTAGATGGCGGTGAAATAAGATGCCTCAACGTCTTTATTTCGTCTCGTTTCATTCGTATTTTACATTAAGGAAATTTTTATTACTCAATATCGTTAAAAAAGTGATAATAAAATACATTTTTTGAAAATATAAAAAAAACTAATATTAAAATAATTAAACATTAATTAATACAATAATTTTTAATTCCTTAAAAAAAAATGTTTTCTCGATTACTTATTCTATTTTCAAAAATTATAGATAATTAAATTATGTATAAAAAATTTTAAGATTTTTTACTTTATTCTTTTTTACATTTTAAATATATTTTTTAATTTAAAATAAAAGATGCTAATTGTTTCAAATTTAGTATTGCCGAAGGAAATATAAATTTTATTTACTTTTTAATCATTATAATTTGCAAAAATTTTATATTTCAATTGAATATTTTAATTAAGTAAGATATTTGATATATTATTCTATTTGAATTGAATAAGATAATAATATTGTATTTTTTGCTTAATTCTTATATTCCTCCATAAACTTAAAATAAATAGGATATAATTTCAACTATCTTTTTTTAAATATATAATTTCATAATTAATTCACATATTAATTCATCTTACAATATATAAATTAAATATATACGAATAATAAAACGATCGAGTAATAAATCTTTATCTTTATTACGTTCCATCTTATTCCACCTAGAATGATAAAATGAAATTTATAATCCGAAAAATATATTCAAAAATAGAGATATATATATTTAATACAACATTTTTCCCATATGAATTTTTATCCTCGTGAAATTTCATTTCATTTATTAATCGTCATTTATTGATCGTCCTTTAAATTCCCTTATTGTTATCTCATTCGAACACACGTCTTCGAAAACGTACGAACGCGCTACTTCGAAAAAAGAAAACAGAGACGTAATCGTGAAATGTCAAAGGGAAGCGCGGGGGGAATTATCGCAAATCCACTTGTCTTGGGAATCCCTATGCTCTTTGGTTGAAAAAGTGGGTCGCGCGGAGTGGTCCAGGAGAGCGTGAAAGGTGTTGGCGGGCCGAGAAACTCCGGGGAACCCCCAAAGTGGCCGTGAATCGGTGTTTGTGGTCGAGGTTGATAGCATCGAGGAGCCGGGCGTCTCGCCAACCGAGTCAGCGATCCCTCAGAGCCGCCCACCCCGGCTTCTCCTTCGTGTTTTCCTCCTTTCCTCTTCTACCACTCTCGCCCGTCCTATCCCCGTCTCTCTCTCCTCCCCCTCGACCCTCGACCCTCCTCCTCCTCCTCCTCCTCCTCTAATGCTCTCAGCACGAGTCTCTCTCGACCGAGGCACGGAGCCCGAGCTCTCAGGGGGAAAATCCTTCCGTTCTCTTGACATCGTGACCTAGGGCAACGTAAACCCGAGGCGTGATAAAACGGGATGTGCCGCGACAGCACCCAAACATAACCCTCAGGAGCCACGCTCCCCTTCCCCCTTTGTCCGTCCTTCCCTCCAACCTGCCCCTCCCTCTCTACCCTCTCCTCAACACCCGGCAAAGGAACTTGGCCAGCGAGAGCTGTTCATTGACCTCAACCTCTTACGTTCCGGCTCTCCTTTCTTCCTTTCTTCTTTTTTTCTCTCCCCCCTCCTCTCCTCCTCCTCTTCGCCTTTCCACATCGTGGCCGGTGACTGGTTTCTCGACTTCTCTCCGATGATTCACGGAACTCTTCTCGCGCGATGGAGGAGGTGTTTCACTCCGTAGAGGGTAGAGAATGGGGAGATGGAGCATAATAGTTGAGTCGATTCTTAGGAAAGAATTCGCGTGTATTTTTCGCGTTTATTTTCGATTATTTATATATATATATATAATTAATAATATATAATTTCAAAATTATAATTATTATAAAAGTATCTAGAAATTTTAATTCCTTAAGATTGATTTATTCTTCTTCTTTTTTTTTTTATTTTATTTTATTCGAGAGTTGCTTTAAAAATGAACGAAATTCCAAAATTATTATCTTGTTATACTGTTCGTAGTTAAATTTGAAAGAAAAGAGAAGATTCGCTAAAGCTTGATGCAATCTCGGCGTAAAAGGCGGTTGTCCTCGAAGCGATAAAGCTGTTCACTTCAACAATACGACACGTGTACAACAAGCTCGTTCGGCGCACCTCTAAGACACCACATAATTTAAACCCCCATTATAGCTTCCACTTTAGAGAGGCGCGCGCGCGACCAGCAACAACGCCTCCTTTATTCACGTCAGAGCCTCGAGGATCATGTTTTACACGCATCCTCCTCTACTACTCCGGCTACTAACCACTTCACGAATCAACAAAACGAAACCGTTCAATCTTTCAGAATGTAGATTATAGTATACACGGGGTATCTGGCAAGTGGTGGTATAATCAAGCAGGAGGTGATCGTACTCGTAAAAATAAGACGAGAAAAAAGAATATCAGAATTTTTCCGATTTCGAAAAAATCGAATTTGGATATTACTTGTTAATTATTAATTATTTGTTGAATTTGATTAATTTCATATAATTGGATACAAGTGAATTATTTGACATAAAGTTATTCAAAGATTATGAAGTAACATTTTTCGTTCATGTTCTTGTCAAAAAGCTCTTTTCGAAAAATGGAAGAGAAATAGCGAAATGTTCGCTCAAATAATTTTCAAATTTTATTTACACTTTTTTATTTATTTTTGCATATAAAATTATTGATTGATCAAATTTTCTCGAGCTTTCAAAAATTCGATTTTTCCCAAACGAAAGAAATTTTACTCTTTTTTTTATTTTTACGTAGCTTTTCCATATCACTTTTTTTTTTTTACAATGAATGATCACAAAATATCCACAACAAAATTCCACAATTCTTCTAAATTTAAAAAATCGATCCAAAGAGTTTCGATTGATCGGTTAAACACTTCCATCTTAGGTATATCTATCTTGACTCGCCCCGTCCATCTTTTGAATGGCTTTTAAAAAAAAAGAAAAAAAATTCTTCATCTTCCCCTCCACAGGTAGCAAGTCCATGCCTATCACACGCAACGAGCAATTACCTCGTGTACACACCTGTTCAC
>NW_006263351.1:2182304-2185531 GCF_000469605.1 Apis dorsata | reverse complement strand
TAGCCACAGCAATCAGTCCCGCATCGATACGCTTATTTCATTAAGCGTTTCGATGCGTGCACGCGCGGATTATCGCGATGAAAATTCATTTGTGAATGTCCTTTTTCCAATCTCTTTCTTCAATTTCTTTTCTTTCTTTTTTTTTTTCTTCTTTTTCAATTCTCTCTTCTAGAAACGATAATTTAATCGATTATCTGTTGTTTTCTTTATTATTTGGAGAGTGTTCTTTTGATATCTTGATTTTTTTTCTATATTATTAATTGCAGGGAGAAAGGAGGGGATTGAATGATAACGAAGCAAATATATTATGGACGCATAAACACATCAATATCATAAAAACTTTGTTTTGCTTGAATTATGTATTTTTTAATGCATCAATTGATGCAAAAATATTAATATATATTTAAAAATTATTGGAAGATATTTCAATATGAATTTTATAATATTATTCTATTCATGCTTCTTTTATCTTTCAATAAATTTTACAAAATTCAAATTGAAATATTTGATAATTTCTAGATACAAATAAGTCAAGAATTTTTAATGAGAAGTTATATCAATTAAAAAATATACAATTCTATTTAAAAAAAACAAAATTGATCTTTACTAATATTTAATAATTGTTCTTGAAAAAATAAATTTAATAAAATTAAATTTGAGTATGCATTCTTTGATAATAATATTAAGAAAATTAAAATAAGATAGAGATACGTTGCATAAAATTGTAATACTTGATTTATATTAGATTGATCACGATACGATTAGATCAAGTCAAGTTAGATTTGGTCAATATCGCTAATAATCTAAAGAGCATTTATAAAAAGCAATTTGATCAAATCGAATGAAAATCTATCGACTGTAGAATCTGTTTAGTAATGATCAAAATCGCGATATTCTTGACAAAATTTACTGAAAATGTATGAACGAATCGAAAAGAAATACGAATGACGAATAGTTAATAGAATTTATACCAAATAAATAGTATAATTCCAGTCACAAGTATTGTGATTTATTTAAAAAAAATAAAACTATGTATTATATATTACATAAGAGTTAATTAGTTTATTCGAAAGACGAGAAATGAAGAAAATACTAGATAGCATATTTTAACTTATTAGAACAATGTATTTTTACTAGTCTCATTATTTTCTTCGGTGCACCGCGCTTGTTCAACTTCTTTTTTCTTATTTCGTACTTCGAACAACAACCTGCTCGCACATCACGCTTTAACGATGAAATAGATAGACATATTAAAGTAACTATAAAGACATTATTTGCAACCGACTCTCAAGACACTAACACCCTCGTTCTTTTTCTTTAGCGACACGGTAAATAGTGGCACGAAACGGTTCTTTTTGTTTTTTTTCTATCTATCTCTGTCTACACAGCGCAGTCTCTTTTTTTCGTGTCCTCTCTTTTATTCTTCTTGTTTTCCCTTTTTTGCCCCATCGTTCGCCCGGCGGCCGCCGATCGCGAGCGGCACACGCCGTGAAAACCGATAAAAACGGAATCGTTCGCGCAGTAAAACAGCTTTTATCGCGCTATTTATATGTCGGGCCACGATTACGGGAGAGCGTGTCTGCGATACGTCCATCGTTTTTCCGACGGAGACATGCGGTAAGAGAAAGGGATGAGGTAAATTTTTATGAATCGTCGTTCCTTCGAAACCATTCCGTCATTTGTTCGAAAGCTATTGAATTTGTGATTGGAATGCCGATACATTGCAATTCGTAATGATTATGCGATAATTACAATTTACAATTTATTTTTTATTGAAATTTCTTAAGTTTCTTTTTTAAATTCTTAAAATGTTTTTGTCAGAACACATCGATATGCGATTAAAGCATTTGAAAGGAGATATAATTAACCTGCGTTTCTTTTATGAGACCACCATGGACAGAAAAGGGCATAACTATTAAATAATGCAGATCTTATTCATTTATTAATTAACAATTTTCTTGCAATTTTATATCAGTGTTTATTTTTCTCATCAATATTTTTAAATGGACTCGAGAATGATACTTTTATTTATATGTTGTATTTCTTATTTTATGTATTTTCATTATATCTAGCGTATTATTGTTTTGAAATTTATGTTAGTTATATCGAAAAAAGGCGTTATTATAAGTCATTTTTTAAGATATAATATATGTGAAAGAAAATATATAAAAATTAATTAAATAATTATATATGAATTTATTAATTTGGTTTATTAATTTGGTTTTAATATGAAATCACATTTTTTTATGAATTAATCGATGCAATTTATTATTTTCTACAAAAAAGTTTTAAATTATTATATCGTGTTTAAATTATTTAATTTAAAAGATATTTTAATTTAAATTTCAAAATAAGGAATATAGTAGAGTATCGCTTCACGTGTTTCTTATTTTCCATACAATAAGTTTTAAAATGATTCAAGTTAAAATATCTTTTAAAGCAGTTCTCGATATAAATATTTCTCAATATTAACAATTCGATCTTCATATGTTCTCTGCATATTTTCTCTACTTATAAAAGAAAGAGCTACATCAAATTATATCTCTCTCAAAACGATTAAGACAATTTAGACAATTTGTTTAAATCTTTTTTGACAATAACGTTTCTGTAATCATGTATATTATGCATATATATGATAATGAAAAATAATAATTTAATATACAAGATATTAATATATTCGTGAGAATAGAGAAACCTTTCGATTCTAGAGGATTCAAAACAAATGCAAAATTATTCAATTATTAAATTACAATTTAAAACTTTAATTATACGTAATTATAATTTAACAAAGCCTTAATCGAAACTTTTTTATAACAATTTTTATATTTATTTCGATCTCTAGAATCGAATCTTCAAAAAGTATCCCATCTTATATATTTTTAACGAAACGATAAAACTATGATTTATTAAACGACAACGTAATCATTTATAACGAAGAGAAAACGAAACGAAACAACGTGACGAAGAGCGAAGCAAAAGCCACGATCTTGCCACATACAATCAACTCTTTTCGAAAATATTTCAGTTTCCACTTTCAACGTGGAACGCGCTCCAATCGAACCGAGAGACATTGAAACTATCAGTTGGTCGATTCCTTTTCAAACATTCCGTATCTCCGCCTTTCTCGACGAACGATTTATACACGCTCGCTCGTTAAAACGATTCCTCTCTCGAGAAGGATAGACACTCTAGTCGACAGATGCCCGTATCGGCACCCATAAAATTTT
>NW_006263351.1:2181333-2181806 GCF_000469605.1 Apis dorsata | reverse complement strand
TCGCTTTCGGCGAAAACAATGCGCCTCGAGCGATCCTCGCGGAAAGAAAGAGAAAGAGAGATAGAGAAAGAAAGAGATAGAGAGATAGATAGAGACAGAAAGAGAGAGAGTAAAAGGAAAACGAGAAAAAATTGTGGAACAAAGCCGCGGGCTTACACCTCTCTCGTGCTTTTTCCCCCAGGGGAGAATTCATATTCGCTTCTTCTTCTCCTTTCGCGGATGGATCACGCCGCTATGTGGTGGAAAGCGTGGGGGGGAGTGTGGCTGTGAGATGGATGTGTGTCGATGAGGAATTCGTGATAATTTTTCTTTGCGTGATATGAATGGATTTTATATTTATATACATAAATATATATATATTATAATAATTTTTATATTATATATATTAATTTTATATTATAATAATTTTGTTTTCATTAAAGGAATTTATTCATAGTGTACGATTCTTATTAATCATTTTTGTGATGGCTCTT
>NW_006263351.1:2174713-2181108 GCF_000469605.1 Apis dorsata | reverse complement strand
TTTTTAGGTTTTAAAAGATTTTAAATGTCCTCGCGAGAGAATCGCGACATAAAACTGACAATGAGGCAGGAAATTAAATACACGTATCCGCGATGATTCTTTCGTATTTATATCGTATTTATGTATTTACAATAATAAAAGAGGATGGTTGGAGTCAAGGAAGGCTTGAAGGATGTAACAGGATTAATTCTTTGTGCTTGAAAAGAACATTTTAACGTTTTGTTGTTTTGCCCGGTAGAATAAATTATAATTAAAGGCTGAATGCGTGTTTAATATGCATAAGAAAAATAAGATTTTAATAGTTTATTTACTTTTTATAGCGTGTTTTATGAAATAGTGTTTTTTAAAATAATTCTTTTGAGCGAAACCATCAATTCTCTTGGGTTTTTTCTTTTATCGCAAATAAAAATATTTTGTCCGTTTTCTTTGTTTCTCCAGATTTGTTGTTCTATATTATTTCTTATTGTTGAATTTAAAACAGGAATATAATTGAAAATGGAATGTTTACTGTCAGATTAAGTTTGATTAATGATATTAAGTAAAATTTTTTTTTATTGTAAATTCGTAAATCTAATCAACAATTATTAGTGAAGTTTCATTCGTTATAATCTTGTTGATTATTTTTGTATTGCATATTTTTTTATAATAGACATAGACATTTACAATACATTACAATAAATTTTTTTCAAATTTAAAAAAAAAAAATTTTGTTTTCATTATTTCAATGTTTTCTAAAAAAAAGTAAATTTTATAATATTTCAATCTTGATGTCAATGTTGAGTGCAAAGGATTAATACCTTATAAAAAATCAATGATTCTATTATTTCTCAGAACCTCACATTTCTGAAATTCATATTCCATTATTTCTATGTAATAACAGATTTAATTTCACGCAAGTTAGCTTAGTTGTAATTTTAAAACGATAATAAGATAGAATAAAATTTTATGGGGCAAAATATATTAAATGATAAATATAATATAATATTTACATTATATGGTGCATGTACTTGAAATGAAAATGATTTTAGTTGTATTTATAAATTTTATATACTTTTTTTTTATATATATCAATTAATGCATACTTTTATTCTTTATAAAAAAAATTAACTGAATAAATATCATTTAAATTTATCAAAAATTGATATTTCATTCATGATCTTGTTTTTTACATAAAAATTTAAAAATAAAATATTTTTTAAACTAATCAATTAATAGTAAATCAAGTATTGTAAAATATGTAAAAATGTACAAGTTTAACATCTTTAAGTATTCAAAAAAGCAAAAATGATCTTATAATTTTAGAAATTCCATTTTTGGATTAAACATATTGACCATACAACGAATCATTCGAAATCATTTAATTTTGTTTTCTGAAATTTTATTCTATCCTTATTATCGCTTAAGAATTATAACCAAGGTTGCCATTTACTATAAAACTCGGAATGTCATAAATTGCCATCTGAAGGCCGAAATGAGGAAAAAAATTATATCGATAAAATATTATACTTTTGATAAAATGTATAATTAATAAAATAATTTAAGAAATTTATATATTATAAATTTTATTTATTATAAATATAAATAATAACTTAACTTGTTTATAACTGAGAATAATTTTAATCGAAAAATATCTTCAGTGAGACGTAAAGATCAGTAAAGAATATTTAATTTAACTTTAGTCTATTCGAGAAATATTTTATATATATGTAAGTATTATAACCTAAAAATTCTTAATCTTTTTTTCATCTTCTTTAAGTTTCTATTGTTATAAAGATTAAACTCAAATTTTTTAATATGCATCGAATATATTATTATTAATCCCATAATAATAATCCAATAACAATTTTTTTTTAAATTATTATATTATATTATATTATATTACTTTGATAAACATATTAAACTTTTTTAAAATTTAACTTAATGGCAATAGATCAAGAAATAATAGTCAAAATTATTAATATTATATTATAATATATTATAAAAAGCCTATCATTTTATGATATAAAATTAAATAAACTATTGAAAATTTTCACAATGTGTACTTATTTTTGGAGATACAATTTTAAAAATTAAAACAAACACAAAAATTGGTATACAAAAAGATTCTTTAAAACTTATTTTTTAAATTATAAGCAATTAAAATTTAGACGACGAAGTGAGACGGAAATAAAGAATATTTTCACTCTATCTTTGTTACGATGACAAAGCTATCGTCGCATTCTGTTCCCACTTCGTTAACACGAATTTAAATTTCTTTCAACTCAAATAAATAAGCTTCAAATAACAACTTTTCTACTCGTTTTGATCTTTAAAATCTGATCACTCTCCAAACGTGTTCACCAATATAAACATATAAACATTCTACATATATATATATATATATATACATACTCCTACTTTAGAATAATTTTCTACCTACTAATTACCCTGTAATAAATATTTACCTACAATATAATCATCACGAAGATGTTAAAACATTGCTCACCAACAGCCTTCAAATTCTTTCCCAAACAAATATCTCTCTCTCGATCTCCCCCATATAACAACAACCTCACCATCTCATACGAATCTCTCTCATACTGGAATTAAGAACCACTAACTGTCCTGCTTAAGAAGCCACGTCGAAATCTTGCCGAAACCTTCCCGCCGGTGGACGAGAAAAGGGCGGAAACGGAGGGATTCAGAGATTCCCCGTACAGGTCGATGCACGCGACACAGCGAAAACCGCACGTGCCTCGCGGTCGGACGCAATTCGTGCAACGAGCGTGCCGCGTTTCGCGGTTTCGGTTTACTGCATAATTGTGCGCCGGCCGTGCGGCCGGCTGTAACGTTGATTCCTTTATCGGCGACGATATTGCCAATTACCGTATCGCAGGGTTGACCGCGTTTACGCGTTCGGATAGCCCCGTTTAACGCGCGGGTGGAAACGCGCGATTAACGCCGCGGACCATCGTTTATTACGCGGCACGAAACACGTGTTCCGCGTGAACGCAAGAGCCTTTATAACTCGCGCCGTTCTGCGTTCTGCGCTCGTCACCGTTCGCTTTGTTGTGACCGCCATCTTTGGGGGACGTGTTGCGTTCACCGCAACTATTTCGATTTCGGGATTTCTAAGATGAATACTGTTCGGCGTTGTTGGGGCGTGAGATCGTTGTTGAGATGGCTGACGGGATTGATGGAGTAAGGAGGAGATTATGACGGGATGGGATTTTGAGAAGTTGGTTGATTAACGATCGATGGAATTTATGTCGGTGGAATTTAATGTTTGAAATTTTTTTTTTTTCTTCTAAAATTTTGGAATGCAAATTAATGGTAAATTGTGGCAAATAATAATGGATGATTATAATTGGATGGAATTATTAATGGAATTTATATGGAATTAAATTTTTGATATTCAAGGATAATAAATTTTATTATTGTTTAAAATTTGAACTCAAGTCAAAAGATATCGATATAAGAATTGGAAGTCTAATCAATTCAATTATTTCAATAGATAAAAAAAAACAGGCATTTAAAAATTGTAAAAAATGATTTTATATTAACAATATACAATTTTTCAGAAAAACAAGGGTAAGAAAAACAAATAAATAATTTAATTATTATTATAATATTATATATCATATCTACGATATTTTTCTAATCCAATCAACAAATTATTATTCTATTTTGTGTGATATTTGTATTAAAATTTTTTAAACAAAATTTTTTAAAAATATTTCTTGCATACAACGAATATAATTAATCTTCAGTTAAAAATTAAACATTACCATTAAGTTATTATTATCTAATTATTAGAAACAAAACTTTTGAAATTTTTATATCAAATTGAAATTTCCAAGTGCATTTATATCTTTCATTCTAAATATTAATTAAAATAATATTGTAAATAATTCAAAATCTATTACAGCAATTATTGCAAATTTTAGATATTGATGCAAAATTACAATCCATATCTTAACGAAAATATGTAATAAACATAAATAACGAATAATTCTCTATAATTAAACTAACTCTATAAATTCTCTATAATTAAATTGCTTTTTTTAAATTTTTAATTTGATTCTTTTGAACGTAATAATGATAGTTATACTATATACTTATAGTTACTTATGACTGAATACAATTATAATATTCAAACAATAAGAAATATTCCATTAATATTTCAATAAAGAATATCATTTTTTGCTTATTAAATAAAAAATTGATGTAATATATCAAGTATTTTAAACGTAAATTTAAACGCATTAAAAAATGACTCGCAATGAAATTTTTAAATTATTAAAAATCTTACAATTATTTTTAATTCGTTATAAATAAAACAATCCCTATTTAATTTCATAATATACTTCAACTTTCTAATTATTATTTCGTGTATCCCGATACACACTCTCCAATTTTCAATTTTCAATCTTTTATCAACGGACAATACACGAAAAACAACAATAATGCAACCCAACAACAACATATACTACCGTAAGATCATATCGTTACATACAATTTTCACGTAATCCAAAGTCAAATTCCCCTATAATTTCTCCTCCTAACGGAAAGAGAAAGAAAAGAAAAAGAAACATCGTCAAAAAAAAAAAAAAAAACAAAAAAAACAGCACCCCAACAACAACATATACTACCGTAAGATCATATCGTTACATACAATTTTCACGTAATCCAAAGTCAAATTCCCCTATACTTTCTCCTCCTAACGGAAAAAGAAAGAAAAAAAAAAAAAAAAACGAAAACAAAAACTTGAAAGGAGAAGTGGCAAAGTGGCGATGGTGGTTCAAAGTGGGCAAAAGGTATCAGGCGTTACGATACACGCCTGGTTGTATTAGAAAAAGAGGGCGAAAGAGGAGGATGAGACGAGCGAAAGGAGAAGAGCAGAGCGGTGGGCTCTTACCGAGGTTACGTGTCGATCCGGGGCGAGCGGTGGCTGGGCGTCGCGTTTTCGCGGTTTTTTCCCTCGTGACAAGGGCTGCGAGGAGATCGGCCGCCGAAATAACAGCATAACGTCGGGGCAAGGGTAGACTACCGGCAGACAGCGACTATGGGGGCGGTGACCGCCCGCCAACGCGAATCAATACCCGCAGGAACAGGAACCACCGACCTACCGAGAGAGACAGTTCACGAAGGGAGACAGAGACACGGGTGGAAAGAGAGAGAGAGAGAGAGAGAGAGAGAGGGAGGAGGAAGGGAGGCGATGAAGAAGAGAGACAGAGAGAGAGAGAAGAAGGAGGACGAGGAGGAGGAAACCTCCTCCGTCCCGGTGGAGAGAAAGCAGGAAGGGAGGGAGGGGAAGGAAAAGCGAGCAGTATCAAGAGAGGAGCAAGAGGCGGAGAATGACGGACGGAGAGGAACAAGGCCTGGCACCGCATCGATGCGTCCCAGGGTGCAAACGTGCCGATACCTTCTACGATTCCTTCCCTGCGTTGTCGCTGTTTCTCAGCTTGTTTTGTTCAAAAAAACGCGTGAAGGAAGGCGAGAAATTTGAAAGATTGGAAGATTTCTTTTTTTAGAGGATCTTTTTTTCCCCTGGAGGATGGAAAATTTTAAACGGAATTATTCATTTAAGTTAAGAGTGGATACTGGAGAAGGAGTGGTGATGTATGAAGGTGGTAAAAAGGGTTTATAGGTTGCGAGATTTTTTTAAATAGAAAATGGATGTCGAGTAGAACGGGAAGAAATATGAGATTTATCGAGATTTTTTTTTATATCCTTTGTATAAAGGAGAAATTTCTTTTGTATTTATATCCTTGTTAAAGGAGAAATTTGAGAGTTGGAAGATTTTTTTTTAAGTACGTATGCTACGTACGAAGAAGAAAAATAAAACTTATCGTGGATTTGAAATTTTTTTCTTTTCATTTTAGAAAATTTTGAATAAAATCTCGCCTGTTCTATTATATACACGCGCGTAGAAACGAAGAGGAAAGATCTCAAGATTCTTTTTTGCATAGATGCTACGAATACGGACAAATAAGACGAGATTTATCGCGAATTTTTAAGATAAAGAATCTTTTCAATCCCTTAACAAGCTTGTAACGAAGATTCATAACGAAGAAGATCCTAAAAGAAAACCGACCATCTGCGAATTTAAACCCTTTACAACGCTTCCTTTTATCAAAACCTTGAAAACCAAGTAGCAAAAATCTCTAAGTTATCTTATAAATGATCTTATAAATTCGTAAACCGACTAAACCACCCATCCCTCTCCCTCCCTCCCCCCAAAGACGTTGTACATTCAAGAAACATCCAATAGGTGAACGTCCATTTTCAAGAACATCTTTCACGATCGTGGACAGTAATGGAGCGGTAAATTTTCGCGGTTTGCTCGTACGTGGAACGCATCTGGAAGAGAGATAGAGAGAGAGAGAGATAGAGAGAGAAGATTGAATTCAGGG
>NW_006263351.1:2165297-2174415 GCF_000469605.1 Apis dorsata | reverse complement strand
AACGTGTCGGCCTTGGACGGTAGCCGATAACCGGACGAGTCGTGGATGAGCTGCAACATCGTCACGAGGCAACGAGGAGGCAGCGGATTGGACACGCGTACGTTTCGCACACACGGATTATCCTCACACGTGTTCGCACGTGTCGCGGGCAGAAAACGGAAAGAGTGTGCGAGGGAGAGAGAGAGAGAGAGAATTGGGTGCGCGATCGAGCAGACTGGTTTGCCCAGTAACCTCTCGGGCCGGGCAAAAGAGGACCTGAAGAGAGGATGCACGAGAGCTCGAAACGAGCGCGGCGAACCGCATTCCTCGCGACGTTTCAACCTACTCCTTTGCTCGGCTTTCCTCATCCTCTCCTCGGCCTCGTTGAAAGCGACAGTCCGGGATGACGCTTGTCGAGGAAGCTCGTCGAGAGACGAGGGACTGGTTTATACCGGTGCGAGTTTCTTTTTAATCAGGTAAGAATTTTTCAAGTTCTAATGAGTTGGAATGGAATTCCAGGTTTCTTCTTCTTTCGTTTCTTATGATAAAGTAAACTGATAAAAAAAAAAAAAAAAGAAAAGGATTCCTATTCTTTTCGAAAAGAGATATAATTTCGAGACCGATTTACGTGGAAACCACTAATGTGTATGTTTATATCTGATATATAATTCTCATTTATAATAATTATCGTGTATTAACAGTGACGAATTAAATCTTCTTTCTTTTTTTTTAAGTCAGAGAAATCAATTTTTTCATTTTCTTGAAAAGAAAAATATTAAAAAACTTTTATTTTTTTTACTTCTTCAATAAATTTAACCCTTTGCTCTCCAACGGTGACTCTCGGTCTTGAGTTAATGCCGTTAACTCCAGCGCCACTCTCCGGCACCACTGAGATTGTTGCGGCAACTTGAATGCCGACAATATTTATTTATGTTTGATTTTTTTAGAATATCTTCATAAATAGATTCCTAAGCTCTTTACGTATGATCTTATAAGGTGTAATCTTATCTTATGAGTAATTATCTTATGGTAATCTTATGAGACTATCGAACGCATCGAACGCGCGAGTTTGAGTCTGGAGTTGCTTCGATCGAGCGAAATAGGCCTGGAGTGCAAAGGGTTAAATTTTTTTTTTAACAAATTATTGTATAATGTAATATTGTAAAACAAAATATTGTATATCTATAATCATATTGCAAAAGAATCATTTATATATCATATATGGATATTTTGATAAAAAATATTGGAAATTGGACAAAAATTATTCGATCGAAGATTAAAGTTAAATTATATATTTATTATATTATATTATATATATTTTTAAAATAGAATTTTAAAATATATATAATTCGTCCCACAAATTTTTCAGGAATACAGGATAGTAAACAAGCATATTCCGTTGGAGGGTGAAGACAAATGGAAGTAATGAACCGCGATGGTCTAGGTCAAGGTCCTTGGCCTCCGTTTAGCATTGGCATACACGAAATACTCCAAGGAGCCACACACCGATAGGGAACTGTTTATTCCCTCAAGCGTGCTACGCGTTACACGATACACTGTGCCAGATTACGAGAGAGGAGTGGTTAAGTGGGAAGGGGATGCCGTCCTCGGGGACCAAGACGGTTGTAATCTCATCGGAGAATTTTCGACTCCATTTCAAATCGTCTCGGAGAATCGGCGATTCCCGACTCTCCAACACGCGAACTAGAAATCTCTTTTAATCATTTCGATAAGATTTGGAAGATTTTTTATTATTATTACGTAATGTAGTAAAAATTGAAAAAGTCTTTCTATTTATTTTAACGAGTTTAATGTTTTTGAATTTTTATCAAATCAAAAATTTTTTCCAATTCTCATAATTATTTATCGTTCACAAGAAGAGTAATTTTGTGCAAAGTAGAATTTAATTTTTCTACGTGTTAATTTTGATATTTTGAGTATATGTATATCAATTTTTTTTTTATATTTTATGCCGAAAATGTCTTGTGAATCTTCAAAACTTAAAATTTTCTCTTCAAATTTTTGTGAAAATATAATTTTAGAATCTAAAGTTTAAAATGTTAAATATAATACGATTGCATTGTAAAATAAAATATTATTATAATTACATTTTTATATTGCAAAATAGTAGAAAACATCTTTTTATTTTTATTACATTTACATAATAAATTTTTTATATACATACTTTCAAACTTTAGACCTATTAAAAATTATATTTTTAAGTCTAAAAAATTACGGAGAAAATAATAAATAAATTTTAATAAATTCACGTAGAAGAATATGTGAAATATTACATACACCCTTTTTATATGCCCCATTGTAAATCATTAAAAAAAAAAAAAAAAAAAAAAAAAAAAAAAATAAAATTTCTTTCGTAATATACATTGAGCATATTTTATACTCGTTGCATAATATCAAAAGGATTAAAAAAAATTCTAACGAATACAATCATTCACGAGTCAGTGCAATTTAATTTCAATACTTTTAATTAATTCCGGCATGACCGGTTATCGATGACCTCCATGCCAACGCGTAAATACCTCACGTACGGTTAAATTAACATTTCTTTCCATCGTTTGCTCATGCACAACTTGTTTCATCACTTGTACCATCATGATTTATTCACGAAAAACACCGTACTTTTTTTTTTCCATTCTTTTTTTTTTTTTTTTTTTTTTTTTCTTTTCCTCCTCCTCCTTCTCCGAGTTTTATGTCCTTTTCCACAAATAAGTTTCTCCGCCGTAAAGTTTACATTTTAACGCGATAATACCACGTCATAAATACGGTGGAAAGATTCGAGGAACGCGGGTTTTGACGCGCGGGATACGAAAGAGACATCATTGTCGGGGGAATGTCGTAAATGTCGTAAAAGGAGGAAGTTCGGTCTGTACTTACTATAGAAACGACAGGAGGCGGAGGATTTCCGTTCCTAAGTGCCCCGGTTTGCTGGTTCGCCGCCGGATTCAAATTGTCCTTGGATTGCTGCATGGGATCCGGCTGATGAAGCGTTTGTTGCGATTGCTGTTGCGGTTGTTGCTGATGCTGTTGGAGCCCGCCTATTCCAGTCTGTGGGCTGCCTAAGCCTGCTGGCGCGCTATCCGGCGTACTTACTTGTCGGGCGATCTTTCGATAACTCTGAAATGCAAAGGAAGAAAAGAAATGATCCTCGGTCGACGTGTGAGAGAGAAAGAGAGAGAGAGAGAGCAATGGTTCCTTCGAGGATGAAGAAAAGAATTTTTCTAGAAATCGTTTTCTCTTATGGAGGAGAAGTTCAATGTTGATTTTTAAAAAGTTGTACGAGGGCCAATTTTATTTTTCTTTTTTTTTTAAATTACACATTTTTAAACATTCGATAATCTCTATCAATAATTACAAAAGTATATTTCGATTTGAATATTGTAAAATTTGTAAATCGTACAAGGAAACGATAAATTTTTATAGAATTTATAGAATAATTTTTTTATAGAGAGTATCGAGTATTGAAAAAATATTATTTTTCATTTTATATCCATTCACGAAAAAATAACACCATAATGTATAATATTTTCTTCGATATCACCTTCGACTTTCACTTGAAATATTTTTTGAATAACAACACTGAGATTAAAATTAAAATCGAGTAAGACATTTTGCATACAGAATAGAATTGGATAGAAAATGATTCTAAAATTGTGCAAATTGAAAGAAAAGAATAAAATTTAAATGTATTTGAAAATTTGTGCCAAGTGTTTGAACAAATGGATACGAGCGAATTATAAAAAGTTAATTTAATATATTGTTCTACAAGCACGTGGAATAAAATATGAAAAGGGGAAAATTTTCTCGAAAACTATTTTTTCGAATGAAAACATTTCAATCCATTCATTTCTCGTTCATTTTCACACCCTCTTAACCTGATAATTAATTGACCACTTCCGCTTCTTAAAAATGTGTTTCCAAACTAATTTACACCAAAAACCTTAGCCTTAAACGAAAAAAAAAAAAAAAATTCTTCCTCCTCTTTTTTGCATACAGAATTTTCTCCTACACGCGTATAATGAAATATACACAAAGTGAAAGCTATGAATCACAACTCCGCTCGAAGACGATGTAAACCGGCTTTCCGTAACGATTACCATTCTTCCTAATTAGTCAGCCAAACAATAAAATAAAAGAAATACGATCGTTACTAAACCAAGAACATTCCACGAACACCATTGTACATTCCAAAGCGCGATTAGCGTGCGTGTACTCGGTTACGTCACGTTCAACCACGAGACGGCGCTAATAATCTTCATCGCAAAGTATTGAGAACCCTCCTTCTCCCTCCCCCCAAAAAAATAAAAAAAATCGCAAAAAAGGAGAGGGTAAGATCGACGCGAAACGCGACAGAAACGCGGAATGGCGTCTCATGCCCAATTATCCAATAACTTTCATCCTCGAATAGTCGAGTGGTAGTCGAGGTTGAACGACACCGTCCCTGCTCGCTCCTCTCGTCAAAGCGTGTTTTTCTCTCTTGCCTGTGCACCTCTGCCCCACGTTGGATCACCCACGCACGAGCGACGCGTCGCACCGCACATCACGATAAACAGGCACCGCTTTTGAAACGTGGAGGAAGGAAGGAAGGCAGGATGGTGGTAGGTACGGTGGCCGAGCGTACGCCGGTGTGACCCTAATGCTAAAAATATCAAGGTGGCCTAAGTAGGCCGAGCCGGCTGAAACGGTTTCCATAGTTCAACAAGCGCCGTTGCCCGACAGCTATAACCGGCCACCCCTCTCGCCCCCACCAACCCCCTTCTTCGCGATGCAAACTTGATCAATTATTACGACGCCCCTCGAGCTATCACCATCCCTCGTGGTTACCGTTCTAAGGCCGCGGATGGTTGGAGCCTTCATCGATGGAATCGTGAATGATTTTAAAGGAATAATTTGCACCTTTTCGAAATTTCATCTCGTCGCTTTGTTTTAAGCATTTTTTAATTGTGGAATTTAAAAATAACAGTTGAAATATTATTCTTCAAAATGAAGGGAGCCTTCATCGATGGAATCGTGAATGATTTTAAAGGAATAATTTGCACCTTTTCGAAATTTCATCTCGTTGCTTTGTTCTAAGCGATTTTTGTTAGTCGTGGGATTTAAAAATAATAATTGAATGGAGCTTTCATCGATAGAATCACGATAATTTTAAATGGAATAATTTGCACCTTTTCGAAATTTCACCTCGTTGCTTTGTTCTAAACAATTTTTGTTAATTATGGAATTTAAAAATAACAGTTGAAATATTATTCTTCAAGATGGAGGGAGCTTTCATCGATGAAATCGTGAATGATTTTAAAGGAATAATTTTTGTTAATCGTGAGATTTAAAAGTAATAATTGAATGGAGCTTTCATCGATAGAATCGCGATGATTTTTTAAATGGAATAGTTTGCACCTTTTCGAAATTTTATCTCATTGCTTTGTTCTAAGCAATTTTTGTTAATTGTGGAATTTAAAAATAACAGTTGAAATATTATTCTTTAAGATGGAGGGAGCCTTCATCGATGGAATCGTGAATGATTTTAAAGGAATAATTTGCATCTTTTTGAAATTTCATCTCGTTGCTTTGTTCTAAGCAATTTTTGTTAATTGTGGGATTTAAAAATAATAGTTGAAATATTATTCTTCAAGATGGAGGGAGCCTTCATCGATGGAATCGCGATGATTTTAGAGAAATGCTTGCATCTTTTCGAAATTTAATCTCATTGCTTTGTTCTAAGCAATTTTTGTTAGTCGTGGGATTTAAAAATAATAATTGAATGAAGTTTTCATCAAAAGAATCGCGATGATTTTAAAGGAATAGTTTGCATTTTTTCAAAATTTTATCTCGTTGCTTTGTTCTAAGCAATTTTTGTTAATTGTGGGATTTAAAAAATGGAATCATGATGATTTTAAAAGAATGTTTGCACCTGTTGGAAATTTAATCTTGTTACTTTGTATTAATTTTTTAATTAATTGCTGTGTTACTATTGAATATTGTTGTGGGATTTAAAAATAACAGTTGAATGGAGCTTTCATCGATAGAATCGCGATGATTTTAAAGGAATAGTTTTATTCTAACTTGCTTTGTTCTAACTAATTGTTGTTAATCGTGGGATTTTAAGAAATAACAATTGCAAGGAATATTATTCTTCAAGAGACGCGATCATCAATCGAATCGTTCTTTTGATAATGGAAATTTGATCTTGTTACTTTCTTCGACTAATTTTGTGATTGTATATTTCTATATTCGAATAATTGTTATGGAATGTGTAAAAATTGAAAGGAATTCCTTATAGGTGTTCAATGAATGCGGAATGATGGAGGGAATACATCGAAGTACATGGGATATCGTCTTTCCACGATAGAAATTTATCTTTAGACTAATTTTTTATAATTAATCGTGTGTTTCCATCGAATATATTAAAATGGAATTTATAAAAGTTGGAAGGAATTTCTTGTAGGTGTTCCAAGGAATATGGATGGATGGAGCTTATCGATGAATAATGGTGATATTAAACGAACGTGGGATGTTTGCGGTCTTTCGATGATAGAAATTTATCTTGCTACTTTAAGTAATTTTTTTTAATTAATCGTGTAATTTCTATTGAATATTATTCCGGAATTCGTAAAAATTGAAAGGAATATTAATCTTCTGTCAGAGAAATGTGAGGATGTTTGATAATGGAAATTTAATTTTAGCAATCTTGTAATTATATATTTTTATTTGCTATAAAATTTATAAAAATTAAATATCCTTCGTAGACATACATTTAAACGTTTTAACATGGATAGGTAAAACTCATCGATGAAATCACGATTAGATTTGATGGAATTTATACTGTTTTGATAATACTAATTTAATTTGCTATTTTTGTTTTATATTCGTGTATTTTTATTTTACGATAGATAGAAATTTAAATCTTGCTTCCTTTAAATAATTTTTTGCAAAATAACTGTTGAAAAATCGATTATCAGTTTATATTTTGGGTTTGTATATTGCATTTTATTTTATTATATTGAACAGGATTGAAATTTAAAATCGTAATACCTTTTCAAATTCCGCCAAATAGGCTGACAAATATTAAAATCAGAATTAAAATGATTAAGGCAAAATTAAATTTCAAATTTCATGTATATTTATAATAATAAAATTATTATTAAACACTTTATTACAAAACACTTTCGAAGGATCGATTCTATTATCCAAAAAAAAAAAAAAAAAAAAAAAAAAAAAAATTTTTTTTTTTTTTTGGATAAAAAAACCCATCCTTCCAAAGGTTTTTTTAAAAAAGGGTTTAAAAAAAATTTTTTTTTTTTTTTGGATAAAAAAACCCATCCTTCCAAAGGTTTTTTTAAAAAAGGGTTTAAAAAAAATTTTTTTTTTAAAAAAAAAATTTTTTATAAAACCTTTTTTTAAAAAACCCTTCGAAAGGAGGGTTTTTTTTTCCAAAAAAAAAAAAAAAAAAAAAGAAAAGAAAAATTGATGTAAAAAAAGTATTAAACCATAAGCAATGTAATATTACGTTAAATGAAGCGGGACGAGAGTTAGGAGCGAGACAACTCTATCTCACGATTATATAAACACCCGGCAATATTAACTTTACAATAATAAAATAAGATTTATATTTACATTATCGATTACAGATACATGCAAACATGCATAGCAAAACTAGTAAAGACCAGAAGATCGCGCGTACATAAATAACCCTGAACGATCAATTGATTTCACGGCAACTAACTGAAGCCAAACTAACAGTTTCAAGGTCTATTTACAAGAGTGTCATCAATACGCGAACCGATCATTCGAACAACACGAAATAACTTTGCTCTTCATTATCAGCAAATTTAATAAACACCTCCTTCACTACTATCCATTCATAATTTCAACGACGATCAAATAAAGAATAATTCTATTAATTAACACTCCAATTACAATCGTACGTAAACACAAACGAAACAACTTGGGTTTAATTAATTAACAACTTGTAGACAATTTCCTTGCTCCGTTATCTTCACCAACGACGACAACAACCAAAAAGAGGATAATTCCCAAGAAGTATCAAGAATCGAAAAGTTGAACACGGGAAGAGTTTTCGTAATCCGATCGTCGATGGTACAGAATATTACTGATTGTATCGGGCGGTGAATTTATTGGATACGCCGCGAGCAGGAAATTTATGCGACGGAATTCAATTTACATTTATGACGGGGTTGGCCGAGCCGCTGTTGCGGCAACCTGCGGCCACAGCGAATAAACAAGCAGCTCTTTATAATCTTGACCGTCGTTGCTCGTCAACCTGACGATCCTGTAAAAAAAAAGAAAAATAATTCACCGGCCTGGGGAATGTCTCGCGAGGAGAATCTTGTGAGAAGCATGTTTCGAAGGTTTCTTCTTAAGGGGGATATTAGAAAGAGGAGGTGTTTATTAACTTGTTGCTTTGTTGTAATTACGTTGATGGGTATTGATGACATGATTGGACGTCATGATTTATGGTTAATTTATATGAAAGTTTGCTTCGAGTTAACCTCGATATCGATATTGTCGATCTGGGAAAGATGAAATAAAAAGATTTGATAATAAATATACATTTTTTTCATTAGTTTTAGAAAAATTGATAATTATTTAGAAATGATTCAATGGTAAAATATCTTGTGAATTTAATGTAAGAAAATAATAAAAAAAAAGAAATTACACTATATTATTGATTTTGAATTATGTTAATAATATTTTGAATAATTTTTGTTTATATATATTTATTATGTAGCCTTTTATTTTCAGAGATATAATAATAATAATAAATAACTAGTAAAAGTATTTTTAGTATTACTTAATTAATATTACATATTTTTTAAGAATGCAATTTATATTCTTTGGTTTGGATTGGATTTACATTATATTTGGAGAAATGTTTTAGCTTTATTTGCAAAGAAATGATCGATATTGAATAAATTATATTTAAATTCAAATTAAATTTTGTTTACATTCTTTTAATCAAATTGGTCATTAATTTTTTTTTATCTTTATATAAATATTTTTAATTTTTTAACAAAAAAATGGTTAGAGAAAATTTTATTAAAATTTATATATATGGTAAATTTTTTTATTTTCAAAAAGCCATTGGAAGCTACCGTTTAAAATT
>NW_006263351.1:2163229-2165052 GCF_000469605.1 Apis dorsata | reverse complement strand
AAAAAAAAAAAAAAAAAAAAAAAAAATTCTATTCAAATCCATGATGAATAACAGACACTACTAAAGACCGAAACGCGAATAAATGGTTGTCAAAAAATTTAATCTAACTCACTCTAATCCATCTATTTATATTGTCTTTCTCTAATACATTTGAAATCTCGAAGTACAAAGGATATATACGAAGGAACAAATTACATAATTTTGTCCTTTTCAATATATTTCACAAATATATTATACAGATTGTTCCTCATCAAATCATCGAAATGAAGATAATTTCTAAAAATAATATTTTCCATATAAGATTTCCTTTTTTGAGAAAATTAAATTTGAAAATTCATTAGCAATTTCTTATAATTAAATTATTAAAATTTACTTCTTATTCTTATTCTTTAAAATTAATACAAAATAAATTAATCTCTGCTTATAAACACACATACAGATTGTAATTAAACTACATCTATTACACTTTCTTTTTCGATTAAACCGATCGTTCCACCATTTTGCAAACACTCTTTATATAATTACCATATCAAATTGCTCGAAAATCTGGAACGCCAGTAATTTTTCACTTAACTCCGCTTCAGCGACACTTGTCATCAAAGACGTTGCAATGATACGTCTAATAATAAAGCGTCTAATAAAACAAAATATTTATCGACGCTTTTATTTATTTTTAAAAGATTCTACAAAAATTTTCAACTTAGAAAAAAAAACTAAACGTACGGACATATATATATATATGTCCCTTAGAAAGAATTGAAAAAAAAAAAAAAAAGAAATCGAGGTATCTGTACAAAATTTACATATATATATATATATATATATATATATTCTTTTTCCCACGCACGAGAGAGTAAACAAGCAAAGCGATTAACTCTTCGTACGCGATCCAATCTGATTGGTTGCATCTATTCCAGCGAATATGGGCTAACGCCACTCATCCATCTGATTAAATCCGCTCCGCGTCGGAACGTTAGCCTTGCGGGATGGTTTGAAATTACTAGCCGCCTATCGATAGCCGGGCTTCGGTTTTCCACCGCTGCCTACATGGCCGACATGGCTGGAATCGCGGTACATTACACGCGGCCACGTGCGCGCATGCAAGTACGCGGTACACTTTATAAATAGACAAGGTCTCGGGCCCACGCTGAGCCCGCTAGAGAAGTGCGTTCGTTCGCTTCGAACGGCGAGCATCTTGTCACGCACTGCGTGGACATCATGCGGCATCTCCTCTCCTATGCTAGACGCGAGAGGGAGAGAGGATGGGAGGACACGTGCCACGAGAACGACGCTACTTCCGTCGTGGAATCGTCGTTCGAGTGTATCGCCGTGTCGCTTAGCCGGAAACGTGACTTGCAGAAGAACGAGTGACAATTACATGCGATGATGATACATTCGCATACCGTTACAATTTTCATCACGTCGGAGATTTCGATTTCTGTTGCTTTTTTTTGGAGGGGGGAGGGGGGGGGGAAGATGCATAAGATGATAAATTCTGTATTTTTCTTTCTTCTTTTTTCTTTTCTTTTGGAAATCAATTCTTTCTACACGCTCTCTCAATAGGCTGACCTACTATTCCTTTAATATAACGTATTAATGAGCGATGTATGTACAGTTACTTCTGCTTTGGAAGTAATTTTTATTGCATTCTCATGGCTATCGTATTGACCTACTATTTCTTCGGTATATTTCATTAATGCAATGTACAGTTATGGAAATAAAAGCAATCACAACAATTGTTTGTGATCGATAATGTGTTGGAAAATCATTGCACGTGTTATCTTGATGTTATTTTATAATTTTATCCAAACATTTTTCGTTAA
>NW_006263351.1:2153338-2163222 GCF_000469605.1 Apis dorsata | reverse complement strand
TCAAGCTTGACCAAAGGATTTTAAAATATATTTTTTAGAATAGGATTTTAAGANAAAAAAAAAAAGATATTCTTAGTGAAAAATATTGATGAATCTTGAAAAAATTTGAAAAAAAAAACACAAAAAAATTTATGTTCCATGATATTTAAAAACTTGACATTTAAACTGTGTTATAAATGTTTTTGCATAAGTAGCCTTTCAGTTAAAACACTTTGTATGTTTGTGTATTATTGATAATTGAAAAAAAGTTTGAATGTTTTCAATGATTTAAGAAACAAAAAAAAAATGTGCCAAAATTTAATAAAATTTTAGTCTTTTTTTTTTTAAGTATCCCAGAATCAAATGCTCATATTCAAAGAATTTTTTCATTGATAAGTGATAATAAAGTTGAATGAGAGGAAAAGAAATCAAACAGTTTAAGAATCAAATGCAATAGCAATTGTCTTTAGCTAGTAATACAAGTTTTTAAGATAAAAAAGATAAGAAGCTCTTAAATTAATATCGATGAATATTGCAAATTTCTATGCAAATTTTTATTCTATTATTATCTCATTATATACTATAAATATATAATTTAAATTAATCGTTCAACTTAATATTACTCATCATCTCATTTGCTGAAATGGTATCACGTTGATAAAAATCACGCAAAACTTGTCGTGATTAAACATTTTTTTAAATTCAAGGCCGGTACTTGGTCATTTTAGATATAGTTTTTTTTTTTTTTTTTTTTAATTCTGTTAATAATCTGATCGAACAAAACTGAAAATTCAAAGATCTATTCTATCTATTATATAGATCTTCTAAAGATCTATTATATCACTATTCTTTTTTTTCTTCATAACAACTTATTAGAAACTTGCAATTAACACACGCGATAATATTCGCATAATTCTTTAATTCTTTATTCGAATATACATTTCGAGAATTGATCGAAAGAGTAACGAATGCATTGTTTTAAAAAATTCTAACTGTTACTCTTCGAATAGAATACTTTTTTGAATTCAAAATTTATATATATATGTATTTTATGCAAGAGAGTTAATGACCTTTAATCTTTTAGTCACAATGTGATTCAGATAGTCCGGTCGCAAAACTCAGCATTTCCAATCGAAATTAATGTTGATGTTGACTAACTTCTTATCGAAGGAGTCAATATGCCAATATTTATCTCGTTCACTGTTTTTAAAACATGATTAATTATAAAAAAAAAAAAAAATGACGAGTCAACACAATATCATCATTAATTATACATTATTAATTGTATATATAACATATACATTTTTCTTTATTTTTATTTTATCTATATGATTCATTATTTTCATTTTATTACTTATTACTCTATTTTTCATAGTGATAGTTGTGAATGAATATATACTTTTAGAAACGTATAACTAATAGATATATATGAAATTATTAAAATAACAAAAAATATAATACAGAAAGCTTAACTCCTTGAAATATTCACTTTGATTCTTCGTAGAGTTAAGAATATCTTCTACGTAACGAAATTACAAATTAAAGACTTAGAAAAATATATATTATTTCGCGAAAATTGCATTACTTAGAAATTGAACATTGTACATATATTATTAATTAAACTTAATTCAACTTTACTTAATTGTAAGTTGAATTCGCGAAGGATTAAATGATACGAATAATAAAAATGTTGATTAAAATGTTAATTATGATTGAGGGTCGCAGTAATTGTAGATAAGAATAAAGATAAATATACAAAAAGCAAGATACTCCTTCCCCAACCATCATTACAGATGAGCTTGCACTTTTTAATTACTTATTTACTCTTGCTATTGCAGAGATTAAATTTTCCTTTCGATTATTAGATGACCGACAATTTGATTTCATATAAATCCAATAAACAGAGATAAATTTTTCAGCGAAAAGAAATCAACCGCAAAATATATTTTTCAATCGTTCGAAGAATTCCTCTCCCCTTCGATAAACTTCTCGAGCATCCAACTTCTCTCCTCTATTGAATTTCATGCTCGTCCCCGCGGAAGACACTCGATGTTTAAAGAAATGGACGAAAAGAACTTTTCCCATGGTGGTGGGGAAAAACCTCGCGTTGGCCGTCTTGCAACACTCTCCCTCCAAGGTTACCCCCTTCGAGGTTTCATAAATCGAGATTTATCGTTAAGTGAGGAGCCACCATTTCTCTCGAACGAGAAAAGTCGAAATTTATCGACTACGCAGACCGATTCGTGCCTTCGTTCGAAAAGTGATACCGAAAGGAAACGAAGCTGCATCGCGTTACACTGCCACTTTACAACCGTTTGGCGCGCTTTGAACCGCGCAACCGTAGCTGCTTTTAACCGCTGTAAAACTTTGGTTTTAAAATCTTGTCGAGTTCGACGTTGTTCAGTAAATATTTTAATAATATTTGGAAATCTAATGTATTCGTATTGTGATTCTGATTAATTATTCTGTGTTCAATAGAATTGATATTTTGGAAATATCAAGTGCATTTGTATCGATTTTTGTATCAATTATTAGATTTATTTATTGCGTTTAATTGTATTTTAATATTTTGATAATATATTGCGTTTGTAGATATTCATCGATTTTTGATAATATTTTAATATGATATTTTAGAACTGCAGCATGCCTTTTTTATCGATTATTGTGTCCTAATCGATTATTAGTCTGCGGATATTTATGCATTTATGTATTAAAGACATTGAAAATAAATATTCGGAATAATTCGAAATAAGTAATAATAGAATAATCTAAAATGAATAAATAAAATATGCAAAGTATATATAATAAATAAATAAATAGATATAATAAATAATAGATATTATGATATTTATAGGATAAATACAGATTGTCATTTAAGTTTTATTTCTCTAGATGCGCTCATAAAGAATTGAAATTGTCCATCGATTACTGTAGTCTAGTTTTTTATATTTAAACATTCTCGAATCGAAAATAATAATCAATTTTGTAAATAAATTTGAATTATTTATTTCAATTAAAATTGTGTTCATATTTATTTTTTTAATTTCGAAAATTATTTTTCAAGTTCGATTTGATGTTATTTTACTAAAGAAATTTTGTTTTTCTCATAAAATTGAAAAAACAATTATATTGTTCTGGAATATTGAAAAACAATTAATTTAAAATTATATTTAATATTTTTTTTTAAACTATGATTAAAAGTAATTTTAGATTTGCTTCTATTGCTGTGTCATGCAATAAATATTTTTCTTGAAATAATTTTTCTTAGAAACAAGATTTTGTGACAAGCAAACAGTGTATAAAATGCAATATTTGATATATTGTACATTATTTAGTTAAAATAATCAATAATAATTTTACGTCATTAAAACTTACAGTAAACATTTTATTTGAAAAAAAATTTCTAATAGAAAAAAAACACTTTTGTAAAACTATGTAGATATATTTTTACAATGATTTTACATATATATATATCTACATATACAAAAAACAAAATGGTTAGTTTTAACAAATACCCCAAATATATTATATTGCATCATTTTTAATAATTTTTTAATAAACAAATAAAAATCTTGACAATTCACTATTCAATGTAATAATCTTATTCAACGATATATTAAAAAAGAGAGTGATACTTTTTTTAAATTTTTTTTAAATGTTTATCATTTTTTAACAACATCACGTTCGGTACTTTGACAAAGTTTTAATCTCAAAGCAAGTTTCGTTATTTTGAATCATTTATATCTCCACTTCTCCCAGAAACAATACCAAGTGCCCTCATTCTCGGCCATATAGCGCTCGTTAATTCACATTGAGAATGAGTCACGTAACGATTCGACTCGAGGCCGAACGCCTAATTATTCTCGAATGATTTCGCGAAGGAAAGACATGTACTTATGCACTTCTTCTTCTTCTTCTTCCTTCTCGCTTTATTCTTTTTAAAACATCTCGCGCGCCACGCGCTTAATCCGCTTACGTCTCATATTTTTATCCCTGTCATTGGGTCGATCTTAATATAACTTTTCTAACTTTTTCGAATGTGTAAATATAGAAATTTTTTATTTCGAATATTCATTAATACATGATTAAAAATTAATCGCATCTCGATTATATTGTTTACTCATTGTTAAAAAAGTTAACGTAAAACAATCTTGTGAATATTTTTATTCCAATTGAAATGATTAAAATTATAATCTGGTGATGATTTATGAATATGAATTAATGAATATCAATTAATGAAGTCGATGCATATAATATTAATATTCACAAGAAAACATTTTAATTGATTATATTGCTTTTATTTCTCGAAAATTCAGAAAATGCATTCGCGGAAACGGAATTGAATATATAAAAATATATATTCAGAAGGGAAAACATTTGCCACGAACGTTAACGGCACGATGTATAGTAAAAGACATATAGAATACTGATACAAAGAAGAAAATATTCTATATTAAATTCAACGAAAAGAAGAAAATGTATTCGTCGTATCGGAAAAGATAAAAAAATTGCAATAATTTTTAAAACTATATAAATTTTATTCGCAAGAAACAAAATGTATCTTACGAGATTTTTTGATTCATATCATTCCACAATAAGAAAACGGAACTTTTAAATATACGATACGATTTTTATCTCAATTTCTTATATACAATCAAATTAAGAGACAAGACTGAAACTAAACTTGATTATTTATATTAACGATAAATATTGTAGAAATAAACTACAATATATAATTCTCCAATAAATTACCTATAATTTACTCATAGATTCTAACATATTTCTCAACTCCTTTTATTCGATAACATCACATATATCGTAAAAACCTATCGATAATAAAATATCGATAAGAGTATCCACACGTTATGCTACTTCTTCTTGTCGAAAGAATCGAAAGAAGAAAGAAATTTCGACGCTTTCTTCTCTCGAACTTCTATCGAACGATCCGAACGTGGTCCCTCGGCTGGCCAGTATTTACAATTCGCGACCACGGCTTAAAAGGAAAACGAACGGACACAATGGGCACACGGGCTCGGGGCCACGGCGTCGTATTTTACGATGCCACACGAGCGCGCCCGTGTCCGTGAAAGCTTCTCTAGAGGACTCGCGATCGCTTCGAAGCGCTCATCGATCGCGCCGTCGGAGGATGAGTTTCGCGATGCCGCTAACGACGTCGGCCATAGCCACGCTCGTAAACGCTCGCCGCGCGAATCCCTCCATCACGATTTTATTGTTCCACGTCCGTGAACGTTACCGTGTGTCATTGAGCGGGTCGTTAAAAACAAGGGGGGACACAAGGGTATACGTTTCAGCGTGTAAATTTGTTTTGATCGCGAGCTCGCCAATTCGTCGTCGGGAGGAGAGCGTCGCTGTGTAACACGGAGGCTATCCCGTAAATTCTCGGCCCAATTAAAAGTTTCTAATTGTGATATCTGTCGCGTTTGAAAAGGGGGAGGCGAGAAGACGTGTTTCGCGCGTATCGTTGCTTCGCACGTACGGGGAAATTTCGCGAGATTGGGGATCTGTTGATTTCGATTCGAACGTGGTTTGCCGTGGTGGAAGTTAATTTCTTTTTGAAGAGAAAAAAAAGAGAAATTATTATTTACAACAGAGATTTATTTCAGTTTAATTGGGAGATAAATTTGTATACGTTATTATGTAAAAGAATATATGTTTATTATTAATTAATTGAATTAATTTTTAGATATAGTTAGTTTAGATATATCGATCTAATGATAATGCTTCATTCTTTCAGCCAATTTTCGAATAAAAGAAAAGATGGCAAGTAAGATTGAAACAATACGAATGATCGAATAAAGGAAGGTTATGTAAGTAATCAGGATATGAGATTTCTTGATCCAAGAAATAATCGATATTTTTTTTTTTTCTTCTTCTTTGCAAAGTATGATCCGAAAGATTTATGACGATCGATAAATCAACTTTTTCTCTCAAATTCATCACTTTTAACGATAGCCTGAGAATTTGAATCAATTGTATCATACATTTTTCATTGAACTTTATAAATGTTTCGATCAAATATGATTTATCGTAACGACATTGAATTACATTTTAAATTTAAATGTTGCCATGTTTATGATATTATAAAGAATAGTATTTGTTGGATATAACGATATTCAGAGGCGGCGTCATTTTTGTGATCTTTGTGAACTCGGATTCGAGTTTACAAACGCAACTATCATTTAATGCAAATTTAAAAATACAATTTTTTTTTCAATTTAGCAATTCTAATTTTCGTATTAAAATTATGCAAAGTTTTTCTCTTTGTCAATTTTGAATTTCTAATTTTTCTACATTTTCTTTTAACGCGTTCTTTTATGTACAAATATTATGTACAAATAAATCTATAATAATTTCTAATAATATTTTATATATCGATATTCGAATAATCTATCATTTAGAAATTATTATTAATGAAGTTTATATCTTGATTTCTTGATTGGAGTTACGCCATCTGAATATTACGTAATATAAATCTAGTTGAAACAGAATGGAGAACCACCTCATTGATTACTCGCATTTGAGTCGGAACATTCTCTTCGTGATCGATAATTCTATATGAAAATTGCGTATCGCGAATTGGACAAAAGGATATATGTAATTTCACAATATACGTGTCTCGATATCGTGAATTCTGCTATTCTATGATCGTGTCATTATACGTTACAATTTGCAATTTGTAACAATTTGTAATTTTTTGGATAGAGAATAGTCGGATCCACGCACGTGTTTATGCAAATTCGTGTTATTATGACGGAAGTAAAGCAACTGGAATGGGATAGAAACAAGTTGATGCGTGATTTTCTATTTTGCATTTTTCGCACAGTGAATATATACATACATTTTGCATTATATTTAAATATTTAAAGACACATGCATGGATATATTGCAAATGTTATTGCAGATATTGTGAATATACGTGTATGGTTATATAATCAATAAATTCAGTAAATTCTCTTATCATTATATAGCGTCGATGACAATAATATATAGTCAAATAGCTATGATACAGTCGCGAAAAATATTCATATTTCACGTTACATAGAAATTCATCTTATCCGAAAATTCCAATTTTACTGAAGTTTATCGATACTTTTCGAGCAATTTTGTTAACAGAAAATCCCTTCGAGGCAGAATGGAATCAATCGAAAATTAATCAATCAGAAATTTTTTCAATTTTTGATATAATTTCATCTGGATATATTTTTCACGATAAAACGTTAAGAATTAAAAAATGTGTGCAAATATAAAATGTTTTATTTTGTTACTACTAAAAAATTATATTGAAAAAAAAAACGAAAAATTGAAAGAACTTAGAATTAGTTGATTACATCTCCTCGTATAAGTATATAGAAATTTTTATTTGCAACTCTTTTATGCTCTACACAGATACAAACATTCAATAAAATCAAAACATTCGAATAGATAAATGTAATGTAGGATACGAATACTTTTGTGATAGACTATGTAATCAATGCTAATTATAGACTAGATCAAACCATATTTTTGCAACCTTGAATTAGTAATTGAGAGTTAGATACAATAATTTGTATTTTCGAATTTCTACAATTCAATGTAATTATTCCAATGAATAAAAATGAATTTTACGAATGTGAATTTTTTGATATTTTTAAAAAAAATTCCCCGAAAGTTCGGGGAAATAGAATATATCATTAATCGAGATCTGGATCGAATTTTATTATCGAAGAAAATAATGAACAAAATATTTATTATGAAATTTCCAATAAAAGTACAAAATGCAAAAGAAAAATCGCAATTAGATATGCATCGATAACGTGATATTGAATTTTTTGCCATATAAATTAATTTTTAACGATAAATAAAATATCAGCTAACGCCATTAAAAAATAAAATTGTAAAATATTGTAACTGAACTACGATATTATCGCATATAATAAGTTAAAATCTATTATTAATTTTTTATATTACATTTTTTATATTAATACTTCACATTCATTGAATGATACATCAAAAATTTTTAGACTGCTGATTATTAACAAAAAAAAATATCATACTTTTATATTTGCAACTTTGAGATACAGTAATTGAAAATGAGAATAATGAAAAAACTTTATGCTTCCAATAATTATTATTAATATCTAATACATTCTTTTTTTTTTTATATTATATTTCTGTATATTTTTCTTACATACATTACATATCATACTTATATATCATGCTTGTTCTACGTTTATCGCGCATAACTAATGTAGAAAATATTTCTTTAATCTTCAGGATTATATCGCTCACAATTATGTTAAAAATCCACATTGTCGAATAAGGAAGATAGATTGGATTTATATAAATAGGTTGACTAATTGTTAACAATATTGCATGTGTATTACATCACGAAAACACAGTAGAAAGAAATGAGTTCTATTATGCTATTTATTTGTCTCTGACATTGTAATTACACGTTGTTGAATAGTTATTAGCGTTTAAAAAATGGACTATGTAAAGTAAATTTTCTTTTTTTTTTTTTTTTTTTAGAAGTTTTTTTTTCTTATTGAAAAATTTTTTAAAAAAAATTTTTTTTTTTTTTTTTTTTTTTTAGAAGATTTTTTTTCATACTGTATAAATTTTTTAATATAAATTTTTAAAGTGATTTTAAAGTTTTTTTTATTAGATTATTTATTGCAATAATATTTCTTTTATATGCTATAAATAATTTAAGATTACTTAGAAAACATTAAAGTCAAAACGAACGTTTGGAGTTAATTGAGTTACAAGTTTCTAAACGATTTTTTACAGTCTGAATCTTTCGTTGTTTCATAATCTAAAGTTTTCTTATTTTCTACGAGGATTAAATTGTTATTTCATTATCAAGAAAGTAATTTTTAAGTTTCGTTGAAATTTATAATAATATAATTATATCACATAATTTATGTATAATTAATCTAAAAAAAAAAAAATCTTAAATTTATCATTAAAATATAAAGGATATGAAAGATAATTAATATTTTAATAACAACGCAACTTTCATGATATTCTATTACCTTATTACCACTAAGATTAAGTTACTAATAATATCTTTTTAACTTCCTACTTATCAATCAGCGACCACAGAGTTGGCTAATGAAAGAATATTAGAAAAAAAACATATTAAAATGCTTCAATTATTATTACATCAAATCATTCTTTAATTACTTATATATCAAATATCTTACTACATATCTTACTAGATCCAACAAATTTTTACGTACAATCTCATATTTTTAATTTATTAAAAAAAAAAAAAAAAATTGAAAAACTAAAAAATTCATCTGACCAATTCCCTCTATCCTTTTCTTTCTTTTCTTTTCTTTTTTTTTTTTTTTTTTTTTTTTTTTTTTTTTTTTTTCACTCGACACCCCCATACACTCGATTGACGATTCTCCGATCGGCGTTGATCGAACGAGGAAAAGGGAGATTGGCGAGCCACTTCAAAGAGTCGGTTCGAGTCCTCTTCCCGGGGAAAAGAGCCCCGGCCAGGGTTCATTTTTCTAACGGCGAGGCGGTACCAGAAGCGCATTTGCATCTCTCTGTTCGCGAGCTCATTTTTCCGACTATCTCGTCGGAAATAAATCTGCCCTGAGCCACGGAACAGGCCGCAGCCGGTAATAAAAAAAGGAGGGAAAAAAAAGAAAAGGATAAAAAAGAAGAAAGGAAAGAGAGAGAGAGAGAGAGAGAGAGGAGGAGAGGGGAAAAAAAAAAAGGCGAACGACGGATTCTCCCTTTATCCGCGCCACGTACCGCGGCTTTTTAATGACGGGCATAAGTAAAAGCGCATCCTGGCCTTAACGACTGAAACTGAGCGCGGAAATTCATTAAGGGGAGAGGTGGAGATTCAATGATCCAAGCGTCCATGAATTTCGTGGGTCGCGCGG